>NW_017305179.1:439642-448762 GCF_001594115.1 Trachymyrmex septentrionalis
TATAAAATTAAGAAGTATTTTTTACATTCATATGAAAATACATATATTACTTTATTAATGTGAATAATTAAACAATGTTTATTTATATAAATTTCAAGACTTATCATTGTAATTACTTTTATAATAATGCAACGAATAATTATTTTTACAATCAAACATTCATGATAATATTTGCGATAAAATACGAGCCTGTCAGGATTACGAAACTATATTGCGGAACTTTCTTATTGATATGGGTAAGTCTGAAAAGATCTGCGAAATGGAATCTGTAACATCTTAGAATTCTTTCATTCGTTGTATTTTTCTCCGGAGAATTATAAGAAACTTACATCACGCGTCAAAAATCTTAAAAGAAATTTAATATCACTGTAAAGTATTTAAAAAGTACGTTTCGAAATATATACAACGTTATTCTAATCAAATATTAAATATTTATCATATTAATGTTTTGTATATTATCGATATTAATTGCAATAATATAACATTTTATGATATAATTCTTTGAATTGTCGAATTACTTCATTTATAAAAAGATAAATGTGTAAATAAGCTAAATTTATAAATTCAGTATATTTATATCATATATTTATAAATTCAGTATGTTCGCGGAAAGTATGCTTATACTTGGAAAATACATATTATCATGAACAAATTAATATTTACAAATTATAAAATGTTATGCTATGTTTAATAATTACTGATAATTATTACGAAAAATCTGATATGCACATATTTCTCTGTGCTCTTATTTATTATAAATGTTATAAATTATAAAAATCAATTTGTAGCATTCAATATACGTTTGTATCTTTGATCATTCCGCTTCTCAAATAAATCTAATATCGAATTATGAAATGACAGAAAAACTTATTACTTTCACAATATATTTCACAATTAATAATGGCGTAACGAGAAAAGATGCAAAGTCGCGAACTGTTCTCTTTTTAAATTGCAAATCTTATCTAGTTTCTGACTTTTAATATTACATATTTTAGTAAATAAAATCTTAAAAATTATAGTTAATTATATGCACTTGTAATTAAGAATAGTGAATTTTAAGAATGTGAATTTTATTACCAAAATTTAACCAGATCTATTCAATATTCCTTACAATTTAAAAAGTATGATTTTGAAGAAATTGCGAATTTTACTTTATTTTGTTATTTTCGAAAAATGTTTTGCATATGATGCTCTTGAACTGTTATATCTCTCGATATATTCATTATTCTATCGGGAGGTTGTTTTCCGGATACAAAAAATTGAAATTTAATTTATTTAAAGTCAATTATATTTAAATTCTATTATTTTTTCTCAATACGTTCATAAAAATTGTGTAGATACTTTTGATAAACGTTCAAAAATAAATAACGAATACGTGTAGAATTCAATAGATTTTATCGTATAATCAGATCAGAACATCATTCAGATTGTTTTTTTTGCGAATTTATTTTTGCTATGTAAAAACAAACAATTCAGTTGTCGCCGTTAAATTGGTGAATTGCGGTCATTCGCAATTTACAAATATTCATTCTTCGATCATTGCCATCGCGATGCAAGATCGAATAACCAAAACAAGAAATATCAGCGGACTCTGACAGTTTTACGCTTTTTTTTCTATGCGTTAATAAAATAAAATGTATAACAAATACATAAAATAGATGGTACTAAAGTAAATAAAGTTAATAAAATTAGACACAAAATGGAATGCTTGATCATTGCTTTGTGCACTGAGAAGCGTAAATACGAGTAAGTTTGCAAATGTATTATCGGCTTTGTTAGGTTTACACTCTGTAATAAAAGAAACGATCTCTCCATATAAATTACAAAATAAAGTTAAATCCAATTCTGAATCTCTCACATGCAGTTATTTAATGATATAATTAAACACGTAAAACATAATACATACTTTGAAGACACTATAGGTTAAACGAGCATAATTTTATTTATTATATATAGATAATTTTTAATGCATATATTTGTTAAAAGCTCAATTAAAATACTAATATAAGAATCGATGCTATTTTCAAGTATTAATCTCAGATTGAAATTATTGATATTTATTCGACTTATCTTAGAAATGGATTCATTTCAAAAGTTGACAGCAATTTTGTAATTTTTACGACCTTAAGAAATTAAGTCTTCGAATATCTTTCTATTACTCAACAGTTGTTAATCAGAGTTTTGTATTCTTAAGACTCTTTTTTATGTCGTATCAGCAAATAAATATATATACCATGAATAATACAACTGCTACATAACATAGATATAAATGATGTATATTTATCTATATGTTATATAACAATTTTATTTGTGTTTGTTAGTTAGGGATTACACTTTTCTTTTCAGAGCAAAATATATACGAATAGATTATATATATAAGTCTATCTTGGATTTCCTCAAATTCTCAGGACGCCACGTATAGTAAAGCTAAAAGGAGCTTAATTCAACCCTTTGATTTGCTGCGGAACTGAATGCGAAGTAAGTCTGCACGGATTAATGAAGCAGCGCACCGATGTGTCATGCCGAATGTGAACGTGCGAGATGAAATGGCGACGTTGGCCGACCGTTTAGTTTACCTCGAGATCGAATCGTGCTCCATTCGTCTACCCTAGCCGGACATTCGTCGCACATGCACTTTCGGGGGGTCTCTCGCTGTCGGGGAACTTGCGAACCCCGCAAGCGTGTCACGGGTGGTCTACGGGATGCGGGTCGCTCGAGTTTCGGGACTTTGACTCCCCGAAGGAGTTTCGGATCCACCTGAATCATGCATGCAGAAACGGAGGACTTTGGCTGGAGAGAATCTTAGCTTACTGTAAATGTGTTGAAAATTCTCAAGCTGCAAAAAACCGCACGGAAAATGAATTCATACACTGAAAAAAAAGATTGGCTGCTGCAGCAAATTGGACGGTAAAATATGGCATAGCATTTTTAATTGATTGCAGCAGTCAATTTTTGTTTGCATTAGCTTATCCTATAATGACATTGCAAATAGGCTAACTAAAAATTGGCTGCTGCAGTCAATTAAAAATACTATGCCATATTTTACCACCTAATTTGCTGTAGCAGTCAATCTTTTTTTTCAGTGTAACAATCGGAAAGCGATTTCGATAGAGAACTCCGCAATTTCAACGCGCGAGGATATATCTTCCTCTTTTATAACTTTGCTTTAATTTGGATGAACATTTTTCGTTATAAAAATGAATCCTTTCACACGAGTTTATAAAAGCTGATGTGAAATCATTCAACGGAAAATGTTTACAGAAATGAAAAGTATAATTCATAATTCTTCACTCATGTTTCAACAATCATAAAAATTACTACTTTATGCGTAACTTTTATCGTAGAGCATGCTTTTGGTTATTCTCAATGAAAGATTTTATTACTCGAGTTATTTATTGCCATTTGTCAAGTGTTAGTTTGCAGTTCGTTTCAATCGCAATCGTATATTTTCAAATTAAAGCGTTTTATCGGTCGCGTCACATAAAATTGCATAAACTAATTCGAACTCGAGCCACTCTGCGAATTATGATTTTTCGAAAATCTCGAATGTTGCCGTTTTAATTAAGCGTTATTTGCGTTTTCAAGCAAAAATATAATTCCTGTGCCGCACTAAATTACAGAAGCGATTCGCTGGGGAAATTAGGAGCGCGACTTTTTGAGGACATTATAAGGAAACTTTACGGCTAATATATATCTCAAAAACGCTTTGGAGAAAATTGCCATAAATTCTATTTTATGAAGCGATATGAAAGGGTACGATACCAGCGAGGTACGTATTGAAGGATCGATAGGGGCGCATTTCGAAACTCCTTCCAGTTTCTTTTCGTTCTCCCGAACGATATATCAGAACTGATATAATGAGCTACGACATACCTAACGCTGGTGCTTCTGGTCTGGCTGAGACTTGGGTTTCTCGTTACAGATGCCCGGTAACCTCTTCTAGGGCAGAAAATCCACCATCCGCCGCAGGCAGCCGACAGGAAGTTCTCCCTGAAGTGCTTCGACATAAACCCGTAAACTATCGGGTTTATACAGCTGCAATACAGATATTAAATTAAAGACTGCCGTTCGGTACAATCGGATCGAATATCGCGTTAATCGTCGAACAGCTAAAATGCGGAAACTACGCGGGTTTATGCAACCGCGTCCATAAACCCGCACCTGCGGATGCACGCGGTTGCATCGGAACGCGAAATGAAATCCGCAGTTTAACATCTGGAATGCGTAAACACAATCCAATTTCACATTTTCCTGTAATCGAATTTTCAAGTGTAAATCCCGTATCGATTATTCTATACCTGAGTGGTTCCAGCTTATCAAATTTTCTGATATAAAAACAAGAAAAAAAAATGCGCAACGGATATTCTGCGAGAGAAGAGCATTCAGATAGGTGCTCTCTCTTTTATTATATTACATTTTGTTTTATTCATAATGTATTAATATTACATAATAATAAATACACATATATATGTATATTAATTAAACACATCACGCGATCGCGTGTCTCTTTAATTATCCCCAGAAGACGAGAGTCTGGATATACTCTCGATATAGATAGCTGAAGTACCTCAGGCTAGCCAATCCCGTACTCACGAACACGAACCCCGAAGGCTTGATCTTAACACATTATAATATGATGCAATCAATAATTAAATTAATGACTGATTAAGATGCAATAAATCCTCGAACGTACGTAATTGAAATTCAATATCGCGTTCGATTAATTTCATGAACGCAAATTCCGAAGTACTGTAATAAAAGTATTATAATAAAAAATCGACCGATATATCATGGATTTCTGTCACTTGAAACAATACACGAAATAATTATTTGCAGTTCGTATATTATTCTATTCGAAATCAATTGAACGCAATTTGAAAATGACGAGTAACTTATATTTATTTTATTTTAAATTCTCGAAAGCTTCAAAGCGCGACGAGATATATCTGGATTCAAGAAGTTACAAAAAATAATTTGCGAAAAAACGATTATCGCAAATGACATTAAGCGCCGATAACTAATAAATAATCTATAGATAAGTAATAAAAAATAAATTATCAACCCAGTATCATTTAAATTTAACCTTGCTAATTTGTTTATTCAGTTTGATATGTTCTATTAGTTTGATCCAAATTCAGTTTCTTACTAGTATCATATTTAAAAAAAATTTTTTCTGGTGATTTTATGATTTCGTTTGTTAATGTAAGACTTTTTCCTGTAAAAATTTTTTATTTTATAAAGCTTTTTAATCATATTAATCCAAATGATATGATCGTAAATATAATATTATATTTGAACAAATTAGCAGAGTTAAAATTAGATTGTTTTTATTCAACAACATCGAATATTTGCAAAAATTTATTGATTAGAATATATTAGAATAGTAACATTAGAATTATGAAATAAAAGTTTACCTCCAAACGACAATGGGCAATTTCATCTCACGTTTGAATGTGAAGTTCCATGTTTCTCGAGGTTAATGCAGGGATTTTCGTGAAACTTTAAACATTTGCGGCAAAGGAAGAAGAGGTGAGCTGAATTTAAGGATGAGAGACTATAGCGTTTCGAGATTTGCATTAAATAGAAGCAAAATTTGTTTGTAACTATTAAGAAGCTTATTCACTTGTATTGAACTTATTATACACGTCCTTACTGTTATTATGGCTTCCAGATAGTCTCACACAGACACATATAGGGATATCTGTATCCGTAAAACCAATACCGGAGGCAGCTCGAACTTCGGGAAACTTGCCAAGCTTTCTGCCACCGGAGGCTTCTCTCCATTCGATGAAGAAAAGTTAGAAGCTGCTTTAAAATTTGTAAAGGTATGCACTTTTGCTAACCTTATAACAGTTATAACCAAATAGAAAATAACGAGGCACTTCTGAAAATAGGGTTCTTAAACTGAATCTTTCATAAACCAAAAATATTGTGGGCATGGTTCTCTATTGAATAAGTTTTGCTTTAAATGTTTTAAAGTCGACTGCTCCATCTTCAGATAAACTACGTGATTTATCTAATGGATAAACAAAAGAGCAAAAAAGTAAGAAAATAACAGAATAAGACAGCTGAAGCTTATAGAAAGATGGAATAACCCAGCCTTAAATGTAAAAATAATAAATATTGAGTATACTCGTACTTAAAGCAGATATTTTTCAAAGAAAGTTTTTGATAAAACTGTATGTAAAAATACATTAATAAATAGTAAAAAATCGTTTTTTTTTAATATATATATTTGCACATAAAAATAAAAAAATTAATCTCGTGTCAGCCCTCTAGGTATAATTTAATTTAATTTTAACTTTATACTTTATTTACACATCAATTAACAATTTAATTTTTTAGCTGTTAAAAGCTTTTACATAATTAATCTCGCATTATTATCCTTTTTCCAGTTGTTTCTAATTTATAATGTTGAAAGAATTATTGGAAGGAAAAAAAAACGTTTTGATACAAAATGTATAGAATTTAATTATAGAGATGTTATTTGTAGAATGAAATAAACTACTTGTCGAATGTGCAGCAAAGTCATTATAGGTAATTAAGAAATATTCTTTTCTTTTCAATCAAAAACTCTTGTTTACATTTAACAAGAGAAAAAAGTTTCAACTCCTATTTATTTAAATTCAATATTTAGATATTTCATTAATTTATCAGATTTCTTTAAAATTACACATTTCTTCTTTAGCAACGATTTAATTAAAGGCTATCAGTTATTTTATTTACATACAGCAAAATGCAACTTTTCAATAATTAAATTCCAAATTAATATATATTAAAGTAAACTTATTTTAGATATAATATTAATTAAAAAGATAAGAAAGCTCTATAAATTCATTTACACTTTCAAACACTTTCATTTTTTAACATCACATATATTTCTTTTAGAAAAGTAATGTATTCTAGAGAATTTTTCCGTTGCTCTAAGAATTTTACGCTAAATTTATTAAAGAAATAGTTTTTCTCAAAGAAGATACTGTCACCTTTCATTTTTACTGAAAAGGTAGTAGACAGAATTTCACGTGTGTAAAACTAAAGATTGAATTAAATTAAAAACATAAAATATAAAATTACTCGAAAAGACCAAGTCTCTCTCGGGTATAGGAATATTAACGTTTGAGAGAAGAGGGTAAATGTAATATAAATTTTTTTTAAAAAGCGATGAGAGGAACTACACGAAGCGGAGAATGCAATGTTTTTTCGTAACAACTCAAATCACTTCAATAGTGTGCAATTTATCTATTGCATCCGACGCTGTTGCCTGACAGCATCACGACTTGTTAAGCTAATCAGTGGTCGTTATCAAAATGATACACGGCGTATTTGCGAGAGGTAGCTATTAAAGTTATCATTCTATATAGCGAAATGTAAAAAGTGAGCGACACGAGGGAGAAAAAGAGATCATGGATCCGGCGAAAATATTGCCGCACGTGTCCTCGCCGGTTTCGCAATTCAATACAGGGATGATTTCAAAATCCGCATATCAATTGCGCAAACACACCTTCGCAGTATTTTCGAAATTTAATGAAATACAAATACATCAATTTTAAATTGTAAATTTAATGTTTTCAATAAATTAATGTAATTCGACCGCGTTTACCACGATATTGTATGTACGTATAATATATCAGTTTTATTGCATGCAAACCATGAACACATTTCGCAACTCTCATAAATTATATTTAATCATCGAAAAAAAATTAAATGCCAATTGACAATTGTAATTAAGTTTTCTTCACGCGATGCAAAATTAACGTCTTCGATATCAGTACATATATCGCAAAAATATTCGCGTTTCCTATGAGTTATGTACTCGCGAGTTATATACATCCGTTCGTTACGAAATAAAACGCAATAATTAAATTTGCCTCGAGGAATGCCATAACGAAGTCAATAGTAGAAAGAAAGCATTTCATAAATATGAAATATGTGCTGCATATCTAGAATATACCGAGGCTTTATTGCATTCGACGACCATTTTGCGAATTGTGATAAATGATACTGCCTTCTATTTAATTTTTAACTTTGAAACAGTTTCCCATTTTCTGCATACATTTTGTTGTTTTTGGCAATAGTAAAATTCTTACCGATACTTACATATATTTAATAATTTTTATTTATTAATATTTTATTTAATAAAATTTCAAACCAAAACTGAAAAAATGCAAAATAACTGATTCTTTTAGAGAATATTAATCAAATTTAAATAAAACCATTTTCAATTTGTGATTTTTGCAGTAGATTTTTAATTTTTAAACGTTATTGTATATTTTTATGTCAAAAAACAGAAGCGAAAACTTCACGATAAAAATACATATAAAAAATATTTATTGATAAATAAAAATGAATGTGTTTCTATAAATTGTGTAACAATTCTCATTTTGCTCGTCTGAATGTGAATATTTAATTAAGAAATAAATCAATATTTTATGTTCCTCTTTAGAGTTTATGACGCAATCGTGTACAGATTCTATGCGATCTGTCTGGTGGAACAAAACTTGCGGCTGGCCAGTAAGCTGATTTTTCTACTTGTAACACAATCCCGCGAACGACTCCCCGGAGGCAATAACCTTCGCGTTGATCACGTAAAAGACGAGATCATCGTAGGTGTGAGTCAGTTTTAAATTAATGACTCCCCAGCGCTTAATCTTCAAGTTGAATCCGAGGCATACCTGTTAAAATAAGCCATCAACTGAAACGCGGTATTGAGATGCTTGTGCACCCCACTCTTGACGCGCGGCAGGTAGCCATAAGCAGTCAGCACATTGTCAATTAGCATCGGGGCCCAACAAATGGCAAACAGCACCACGACTGCCACCAGCATTTTCACCACCTGTTGGCAGCCATTCGAAGTCGTTAGAGCTGTTTTCCAACATTTATTAAGACCATAATTCAGAGAACATCCTACTATACTTAAACAATGTACTGGATATAGTCTGTTTACTAACGTAGGCGATCCTACCCCGAGTAAAGCTCAGGATACTTTCAATCCTACTGTATCGACTACAATATGTGAATGTCTCTAAAAGCATATACAATTTTATTAAACAAGTCCATTTCAAAATAAAAATCTTTTTTCTTCAAAATAATTTTAAAATTTGTACACATTGTTATGACAAC
>NW_017305179.1:448862-454202 GCF_001594115.1 Trachymyrmex septentrionalis
AAACAAGTCCATTTCAAAATAAAAATATTTTTTCTTCAAAATAATTTTAAAATTTGTACACATTGTTATGACAACTCATACAATGTGAGCTTCATAATTATTTAAAAAAAAAACAGTAAACAGTTTTTTCACAAGTAAACTCAGTAATAATTTAAGAGTGCGTAATTAATTAATTACTAAGGATTCCAAAATGATTTTTGTAAATTTGTATAGTCATTTCTTTCTCAAATTTTATTCCCAAGGAAAGATTAATTAAACCTGCTTCATAGTCCGTGATTCGTCGTCTTTTTCATCCCGGCGTGATTTGCGTTCGTTTCCGCCCTGCCGTTGGGTCATAGGAATAGATTCCGTATCTGCACTGTTTGGATTTAATCTGGAACAGATTAAAAGTTGCACTCTCATTATACGCACGAGGACCTCATATTCCGTTGCACGTCAATTCTATTTGCACCGACTGTAGAGGATGGACGAAAAAAATAGACTATTCACAAAACCAAATTTCCAAAATACGAACAAATAGAAAAATTTAATACAATATCAATTTAAATTTAATCAATTTTAACCTTTCAATATAATTTTAATTTAGCTTTCAATATTAAAAAAAAAACTATATTAATTTTCTTGCAGCTGACTTCTTTGATAAATAATGTTTTAATAGAAAGATTACAGTTTATCCCATCTCTTTTTTTACTTTTAACGTTAAATAGCGCTTTTCTTTTCATATCTAGGTGCTTTTCTTTTCATATACACGCGAAGGATGTGAAATCATTTACAAGAAAAATCACTGAATTTTTATCTAGCGCTTCATATGCATATAAGAACCCATTTTCATCTTAGCAAGATATTGCGTGCGTTAACTACGTTATGACTCTACTCCGTGGAATTTCCTTTGATCTTGCACGACAGTAATTTTATCTCCGGGATGACCGATGTACTAAAGCCAGAGAATATTCTAAAGTAACGACCTTTCCACGCGATCGGAAGCGTTAATTTAATAACGCGCGTACTTGTACTGTATACATAGTATTCCAAGAATGATGGCAATCGATAGCACAAGAATGTATTTTCCCATGCAATTGATTTCTTCAAAGAAATCTTTGCATCAATTGGGAAAAAAAGATCCAAATAATTGAAATCTGTCTTATTTCTTACAATTATATAAATAGTTTTCTTCCTTCTTTCAAATAATTCTTATATCCAATTATGTCTAATTTGTATCAGCTCGAATTCGAAAGCTCGTCCTCTAAGGATCTTAAATGAAATTAAAATGATCTTCTTTCATTTAAGCAAAAGCACATGTCGAAACATTTTACGAAGCATTACGAGCAAAAGAAGTAACTTTTTCGTGAATAGAAGACTTAAACACAACTAAAATCTTTCTCAAAATAAGTTCTCTACGTTCATCGACGGAAAATTCTCAAAGATTCCTTGAAATGTTTTTAAATATATCGAGTGCTTGAAGATGAGCACACACGACGATGTTTCACGACATGCAGGAGATGGCGAATCGAATCAAGTAGAGTCATAAAGTGTAAATGCATTCGCCATTACGTTTGCCCCATCGCCCTCGATCTATTTCAAGCGAACCGCCTGCGGTCTACACATTTCCCAAAGAAATACTGTGAACGATGCGACCACGTCCATTACCAAAAGTTTGCTTCTCGCTAAAGTCAAATATTACTGGATGAGTATATATATATATATAAAATTAATGGTAACAAACACAAATTCAAAGTTTTTTTGCAAAATATCTAATTCAAAAAGAGGAACTTGCTTTAATGCTTCAACTGCTTGAATACAATTTGCTCTTAAAAGAAATTAATTACATTTCGTCAATAATTGATAATAATTTTACAATAATTGATAGAAAAATTGTTTTAAAACTACCTGTACCTGTACTCGCATTTCCACTATACTTTCCAATTTTTTTGATCTAATTATGCATCTAACTATCGTGTTTCTTTATAAAGATTCAAGATTTATTTTACGAAAGAGAGATTTATTTTACAAATCCTGTCGATCACGATAAGTTTATACGGCGTATTCGCAATCTATACGAATTTCGATGAGGTCTCGCGAGATATTACGTTTTGCGACAGGCGAGATAAAATGCGTTATAAATGATAACGCGATCTTCTTCACCGTCGTCCAACCTCGATATAAATTCTATCTGCCAACATCCAAAAATTCGGCTATTCAATTGTAATTTATATTAAATTGCTGATCGCGTCAGAACACCTATAAAATTACCAAAAATTAGTGCTTTTCTTTTCCGCTTACTTACGACACGTGACTGATGTCCGTGACGAGTAATCGACATTTCATACGGCCAAGCAAGAACACGGTTTTCGATTGTTGTTATAGTGGAGAAGGCAAATAGCAGTGTATGCGCCCATTTATAGATTATTACCAAGTCCGATACGCAGTAAGACTGATGTTGCATATAAATTAACGCAATCGGATTCACATCGATTATTATTGCTCGTGGTAGAATTAGCAGTGGAGAATTCAATCGTTTAAATTTCCATACGCATGTTCGTTATATATTTCCCGAGATATTACCGCTATTGAAATGTAATAGTTTTACTCTACTGAAATTTAATAGTTCATGATAAATTATCGATTATAACTGAAAAGTTTATATTGTTCTCAAAACAGTTTCAGGAACGCATCGAGCCAATTCTAAACTAACAATTCTTAAAGATAAGCTTCTCCGAGTCATTATCGTTTTCTTTTACGGCAATTGATATTTTTATAGCAGTATCGACTATCTATTTTTCTTCTTGATTTTTAAGTTTTTTTCTTCTTTTTATACTGTGTCGATAAACTTTTTACTACACAACTTTAATTGTAGTTATTTTCTGAGACCATTAACAATTTATACGGATTTTATGATTTTGGACTTGAAAAATTTATTTATTCTTTAGATTAAACTTGCTGGCTTTTCATATAGATCAGGAAAAAGGAATGCTCAATTACTGTTCAATTCAGAAATTCACGAGGTCCAAAAAAAAAAAACAAAATCTCGAACTTACGCATGCCGCGACGTCATATGATATCGACGTTTCATAACGCGCCAAATCTCCCAGCAGATACTCGTGTAACAGAACGCCATGATGATCAGCGGTAGCACGAGGACCACAATGAGCATGTAAACTTCGTGAGATCTCCACAGAAGTCCGGCTTCGGAATTGCGAACGCACCAATAGGCGATCCTCCTCACCCCGACTTCCTTGTGTGTCTGAAAAGAAGAACACAGACAGTAAATAAGAGGCACCGAAGGCACGTGCCCTCCTCGACATGCTCCGGGATGTAACGAGGCATGCAAAGATGTTTCGCGACGTGCTACTCGCCTTTATTAAGCTGTTAAACAGGCATTTACATATGTCGGGGTGATAAGATTCCGCCGGCATATGAAAACTTTTTATTGCTCCCTCGCCGTTTACTTCACGGCCCCGTAAAAAGGATCGACCGTCCGCCTCCGCGCTTTATTAATCCTTTACGACGTGACTCTCTTTTGGATATGACTAAAGAGAGAATCTTATCCATTCAACGTGTCGCAAGAATTGTAATGGCATACTGGCATTTCCGAATGATTTAAATTTCATGGAAGAAATTGTGAAAGTCTCATAACTCCTTTTTAACGGAAGAATATCAGTGACAAATCAAATCCTAATTGAAGTAAAGAATCATCTCAAGATTTTCAACAAAAAACATAACTATTATCATTTTATAATAACTCAGGTAAAATATGCAGGGTGTGTCCGGATTTTCTGTACAGACTAATAGTGTTCTATGAACTGAAATAAAAAAAATACTATATAAATAAATACGGAATCATAAGTGTTATATAAATACAAATTTTTTAATGCTTTGTTAAAAAGTTATAATAAAAATATGGAATATGTAATAAAAAATTTTACCTAAGTTTACATTTTAAAATATCGTTCGCTCATATCAATACAAATATGACATCAATGTAATTTATCATCTTCTTTTATGAAGGTAGAGAAAACCTTCATTGAATATAAGCTTGACAGTCTGACATTCAGTGAAGATTCCCTTCTATCCTCGCAAAAAAATAAATTCAAAATTACATCAAAATTAAATCAAACTTGCAATGACATGAGCATTTTCAAATGTAACCTTAGGTAAAATTTCTTACATTCACATCTTTGTTATAACTTTTTAATAAAACATTTTAGAACCTATGCTTATATAATATTTTTCATTCTTTAGCTTATAAAACACAGGTTAAGAGTAAAGCTTTTTCATTCATTTCTCGCGATAATGTTCATGTTTATGAACAGCACATATTGAATATTTACCTATAGGTTGTACTTTCAAGAAGCAATCATGATTGTATAAAGTAATTATAAACACGTCAACTGCAAAGCGATATTATTCATAAATCTTCATATTATTTTAAAATTGAACCTGATGAAATAGCCTCGCTCTATTCTACTATTAAAATTTATACAGAAAATCCGGGGACATCCTGTACAAGGATCCGTTATCTTTCTAATTATATTGTAACGAGAGATTCAAAGAAAAATTGTGGAAAAGATCTCTATTATATAATATTTGATAAGTACTTCAAGTATGAGAAATTAAAATATTCTCATTATTTCAAATTATGACGACACTGCAATAATAAATAATAAAAAAGATATATTTAAACGTGACATAACGTGCACTGCGTGTTATTTACATTATTTCTCTTTACGGTTAATTAATTTGTAATTCTCTAACTCTTTGCGAAGGATAAAAAACTATTTTTATTTCAAACGCATTTCCTCTTTGACTGCGTTTTATTCTCAACTTTTTATTCATAACTTTATGCCAGGCCTGTGTGTGCAAAAATTTCATTTCCTACAATTTTTCATTTACTTTCTCATAAGAATAAGAATTTCTCGTATAAGAGACTTGTTCACCGGTGAACCTCAATTCGAAAATGTTATGTGCACCCTTGTAGAAAATTGATTTCACATCCCGATTTGCGTCACGATTACAATCAGTTTATTTCCGACGTCATTGAAGGATTATTGGGATAATAGTGGAATAAAAAAAATTGCCACAAATACTCGTAAGTCGCGTACAATCCTCCGTGTATGTATATATATAAAAATATCGATTATTATATATATATATAATAACCGATATTTTTATATATATACATACACGGAGGATTGTACGCGACTTACGAGTATTTGTGGCAATTTTTTTTATTCCACTATTATCCCAATAATCCTTCAATGACGTCGGAAATAAACTGATTGTAATCGTGACGCAAATCGGGATGTGAAATCAATTTTCTACAAGGGTGCACATAACATTTTC
>NW_017305179.1:454302-457457 GCF_001594115.1 Trachymyrmex septentrionalis
TGAAATTTAAGATGTTGTTGATATTCCATATTTAACTCACGTGGATCAATTCGAGGCAACGTTGCACGAATTTTCATTTCAGACAACTAAAATTTGAAATCAAGTTAAATGTAGCGTATCTGAAGTCTATACATTATACAACTACGTTAAATATAGTGCAGAATACCAACAACAATGTTTTCAATTCGATGATTCTGAGAACGTTCAAATAAAAAAGACGAACGCATCGAATATTTATCTAGGAAAATGCTAGAAATTACGAGAGAAGTATTCTCCAGATGAAAATCCAATCACGTCGGTCTTTTCTCGATTTTCCCCTATTTAACTCCTATCTTTTCAACGTTGAGATAAATCACTGTTCATTAAAGTAAGTGAACGAAGCGGGGTGTATCAGCTTTATCGGACGTGCAACTGCGGGGCGTATCATTCTCGGATTTCGTCGATATTCATTGCATGCGTGTGTAAAATATTACGAAGTGCCATGTTGCGATAGTATGAAAGTAACACGCTGTAATGGCAAGTGTCAGTACAAAATTAGAGAGATACATCATTTCAGATTAATCACGTTCAATTTAAAAATCGCTCAGAGGCAGGCAGTGTCCCCTTCGATGTATGTCTAAGATAATTATTTCTGCGCATACATTTTTTAAATAAAGAATTTTATATCAGAATTTTAATAAAGAATATTTCAGATACGGAACAAACAACTTGATGTCTAATTTATGTAATTATAAATCTTCCTTAAATACAAGCTTATTTGAAATAAAGTAAAAAAACAATATTTTTTTCTCCAGTTCGGAGTCAAATTTTCTTTACACTGCGATATAAATCTTAAAGTATAAACAACGGAAAATTAAATGCTTTTTACAAATATCACGAATAGAAATACATAGTAGAATATTGCAATTGTTTCACAATTAATTTTATGTTAATTTTATTGTTTCACGTTAATCTTGAAACGGTTTTTTCTGAAACGTAATTATAATTTCGGACTTATCAAAATGTAAACAAATTAAACGAAAACAGAGAAAAATTAAGAAAAACAACGTTTTTATTAAAACGTTAAGTTACAAGTTTGAAAACACCCGTACCTGTGTAAATGTCATGGGTATTCCCAGTAGAAATGCTGCTATCCAAGTTATGATTACGATCTTACGAGCTTGGCTTATGGTACATATATACTGCGCTCTCATTGGATGCACTATGGCGTAATACCTGAAACAATAACAAAATTATTTTGAGAAATAGTTTAGATCTAAAGAATTTTATTTAAGAATTTTAAATATATCTATGACATATAAATTAGTTTCAATTAAATACTACTGCATGTAGTAAAGAAAACAAGTATAAAAATAAAACGAAGTAGGTTTCTATAAATATTATAATATATGATATTGATGTAGAAAATAGTCAAAGCGCGACTGCAAAGTATCTCCTTTGCTTCATACGTTGGTCGCGACCTTCACGATACCATTTCTAAACATAGGATCAAAGCGCTTTGTCTTGACTTACGAAGTAACATTTCTCGCAAAATGGCATTTCTGTGGCGTGGATATTAATTTGAGTGTACTTTATGAATATTTCGCTTACAGCACAAAAATATAATAATCCTCAAAAAGATCACATAACGGCGTGAAAAATCCAGAACTTGCAACATTTTATTCATAGGCTACGTCAATACAATATTCTTGTCAAAATGAGTCTCTTGAGATAGTTATTATGCAACCAAAATAAAATCCAAGTGAAATTATCTATTTTGTATTATAAATATTAAAAGTATTTCTTTAATCAAAGATTATATGTTCTTGGCATCAAAAGCTTCTCTTGGCAGCCAGCGTGATAAATAAACAAGTTAAAAATTACGTACGTAAAAAAAGTATACGTATGATTTTTTCCCCTTTAAATTTTTATATAAAGATATAATATAAACAATGTGTAAAAAAACATATACGCTAAAGAAACAATATCGCGCGCTTTATTTTGTTCTACAGTAATCTAGTGTTAAAAAAATAAAATGTAATAGCCAATGTGCACAGAATTGAATGTATTAGCATTATTAAAAACAAGAACTGTTTTCGGATTAGAGACAGAGATCGGATTAAATCATTTTATTGTAAGCTGTGTGTTTTAGTTGAGAGCGGAAAAATCATCAGCACAAAACTGCATACAAATATGAGACTCGAATCAGAGAGAAATTAAATCAGGACAGAGGAAGAGTCCAGCACCAGCGGGAAAAAAAAAAATCTCTCTGTTTGGACTCCAGCTGATGTAAAAGAACAGAAATATAATGAGCAGATAGAGGACCAAATCGTGTAATAGAGCGGAAAGGCGGCCGAAGCATTTACGCTGCATTGTGCAGATTCCGTTGTCGCGTTTTCCGCCGCAGTTTCCGCCAGGTCTCTTTATTCGCGCACAACGAAAGGACCGAACTGCCGCCTCCTTGTTTTCGGCGGCGTATTATCGTCGTCATGAATACAAATTGTTCTGATCGATGCGTTGGAGAATCAGACAGCTCGCCGATAAGAGCGGCGAATGAGTCGCGTCAAATGGAACGAATGACAGGCTATCGCCTGACTTTTTATCGCTCAAACCGTTTGCGTTTTATGACCGCGCGAGATACTGTCGTCGATACGAATATCGTTTTGCGTGCGTTTTTGCGACGATCCAACGACGATTTTCTCTAGCAGAGAAAAATTAGGTTTAAGAATGTCTGGAACGTCGCGCGAGTTATTCTGTATCGATTTCTACAGGATCAAGTTTCCGTGTGCATCGCGAAGAAAATAACGACATTGAACCAGTCGTTTTGAAGTACCTTTCGCTGTAAACTTTCGCTGATACTTCTAACATCTTTCAATATTTGTCTTGTTTATAAATTCTGCATACGGTAGAAATATTCTTTCGATGTTAAGGAATAGAAATGACAAAAATAATAAATACTAAAAATACTCAAGTCTTATAAATTAAAAAATATATATTATAACAGATGGGTAATATTTTTCGCAAAAGTTCTTTATAGTTTTTCTAATTTCTAATTTAATTTAGTAAGGATTATTAGCGACTTGAAAATCCGGAAATTATCAGCGCGCAATCATATCTGAAATATATTGATTTAATAAAGAATATATATTGTATTATTCAAAACATCTAACTTTGAT
>NW_017305179.1:457557-461892 GCF_001594115.1 Trachymyrmex septentrionalis
AAGACACACAAATGCAACTACTTTAATCTACTTGAACGTTCTTAATACATTTATTCAGCACATACATCTATGTTAAGACACGACATATTAACTTGACACAACGTTCGACGATAATAATTCAAACAACTCAAAAATTTAGCAATTTTTCGTTTTATAAATCTCACTTTTAGATTACACGAAGAGCGTTTCTATTAGAAAAAAACCTCACACTAATTATACAAAAAATTACGACCGCTTTCCTTTTAGGAAACACAGTTGATGTAAATGTCGTTTTATCTTTCAATGAATAACAAAGCTAGAACAATATTTGTGTCGACCGTGTCTCCTAAAATGAAACCTAAGTTTCGATGAAATGAGTTAATTTTCACAGTGTATAGTTTTTAACAAAAGGTGTTATATACAAAAGATGTTATATACACAAGATTTAATAATAAATAATTTTTAACTACGGTGCATCAAAGGCGTAAAATTTGTGCTCGCCGAGCACTTTTGATACACCGCAGCTCAAAAACAAAATTATCGAGTCTTGTGTCTTTGATTTTCTGTGGAATGGAACAATGTTATAAGCTATAATATAAGCTATAATATTTAAAAATTAACACATTTCATCAGGACTCAATTTTTCATATACGTAACTTATAGTGCGGGGTCCTTTATCTAAAATGTTTCTCGTGTAATTGCAGTCTCGGAAAGAAATCATGAATATTACGTTATTGAAACAGATAAATGGAATTTATATGTTATAGCAAAACAATCCTTATACACATCGAGCCTGCTTGCTCGTTTGAATAACAACATGAGCCATCAACGAAGGAAAATACGATCGATTAGGGATCGTGAACATATTCCTTGTATTTGACTTCGCTATCATCATTGATTGCGTCACGTTACTAGACTCTTACTAAGACTAATAAACGTAAACTAAGTAAGCTGCTTATGCGCGATCTAATTGTTGTGCTCGACATTCAATAGATCTATTTGAGATGGTTTCCTTTTGTGCACTGCAAATTAAATTACGAATAAATATCAAGTGAAAATTGCTTCTAAAGAATAAAATTACAATTATGATTGAATGCGCGTATCTTAGAACACATGATTTTAAATGCAGCTTAATTTTAAAGAAAAAAAACTCGAAACTCTGATTTTTTGGCTGTTGAAATCATTTCAATTACTGAATATTGAGACATCTACAAAATTTCACGTAAAATAATTTATATAATATTAAGAATTTTAATCGTAAATATTCAAATATGGGTATATAAAAATTATTATTAGAAATATATCTCGTGATTAGTACTTCTCTTTATACAAATATCCCGGAAGTTTTCATAGCCAAGCGTAAATCAGACTGAAAGGGAGAAATAATGGTTTTTCAATTTCATAGCGAGTCATAACGGGAAAGTGTTTGCGAAGTTGGCTCGATAGCGAACACTATAAATAAAAGAAATATCTCCGTCTGCCAGTAGATTTATGAGTCTCGAAACTCAAGACGAAACTGGGTTGAATCGGATTCTGACACCGTAGAAACTTACTGTTTCATTTTGCAAAGTCGCTTTAATTACTGCGTAGTCTTCTTCTCCCTTCTTTTTCCTCGTCCCCGGAAAAAAGGCTGAATACGCAGTGTTTTATGAAACTACCCTCTATCTCGAAAGTTTTTCACTACATGAAAGAATTGCGCAAAACAAAACGGTAATTACATTAATCTACGCTTTAATCTATTATTTTCTAAATACCAATAATAAGGATCAATCGTTGTAATAATATTAAAGCAATTATATAAAGTGCTTCAGATCCTTTGAGTAAAATCTCATCAACACCGCTGCGGATCTCTCCGAAAGAGAGAAAAGAGAGCGAAAAAAAGGAGAAATCCGATAAGGGAACAATGAAAAGAAGATTAAAACGGTCTTGTAACTCAATTTTCTACTTGAAAGCTCAAGTAAGGTATTTTTTACAAACGATTATTATCAGATTATGTGTTTATTAAACAGAATGACCCGAATACGTCCGGAAAAAAGATTAAAACCCCATACTCGAGACTTTTCTTTCGCGAGAGTCGCAAGATTGTCATCCTTGGATTAGCGCCAAGTAGCAGAATTACTAAGCGTCCGTGGCGCCTGTTGTAATTGCTACACTTGCCCCGCGGTTCTTTCACGAAAATGCAATAACCGTGCCAGACGTTTGCCGGGGTTGCATAATTAATCTTACCGTATACATCCGACAGCATCTCAATCGTCGGGATGTCTTGGGTAATCTTATTTAACTCCGCGAGACGACGTCGCGTCGAAACCCGAGACGTGCATGCAAAGAAAATCGTGGAAAATTCTTTTTACCGCTTTTTTTCGGGTTCACGCAAGAATAACGGCCAAAAAGGAGCAAACATCAAACCAGTGATTGTCACGAGTTGCTCCGTGGGCGGCGCCAAGTTCTCAGATTAACGATGGATATTCAATTTCAAAGTGTTCACGTTGTCGTCATTTAATCGCGAGAGAAAGAGGAAAAGTGAGGGGTAGAAAGAGAGAGAGAGAGAGAGGAGAAAAGGAAGAGTATAAAGATTGTTACGTGGGATGAATACGTCTTCTAAGCGAAATAAAAGAGGCGCCCGCTCGAGACCGGAAGTACAGTTCCTTCCGACGCGATGGTCTCTTCTATCTTTCTCTTCTTCTTGCTAGGTCAGTTCTTTCAGCATAGCTCTTTTTGACTGGTACGAAACAATATAGCTATACAATGTGACGACGAAAAATTTAGATAGAATTACCGCAAAATTTTCTATAACATTGTGAATATTAATGTAGAATTATTAAAATTAATTACAACTCCTTTTACACATTTTTAATGATCAATGTAACGGATTCTGATATATCATGCAAACTCTTGTATTGTTCCTATTTTATCAATTCCTTCAGTCTTTTTTTAATACTTGGGATACTCTAAAATACGATATTCCCAAGCTCTTTTTAAGAATCCGAATCTAATATCATGTGTAACAAAGAAAGAAAGAGAGAGAATGAGAGAAAATGAGAGAGATTTTTGATGATATTATATAAAATATCATGTTATCTGCGTATAATATTATCTGTGATAATATGACGGCTCACAATAATATTGCGGATTAAGTAAAAACTGGGTGTACTAATTAAATGCTGAAATTTTATCTCTGCAGTATGTTAGTTAATACTACCTTGAAATTACGTAATTTAAAAGTCAGTGTAAAATATGGAATGTACTGTTTTTTCATAAAAGGATTTTATTCGAAAGTTTAAAATTTATTTTTGCTTACTTTTTTATGTTTTGATAACAACATATGATGTCGAATTATAAAGTACATCTCTCGCATTTTCATGACAATTTATGTGAGAACGCACATATGATGTTCACATTTCTATCATGTACACTACACTGCCAGTAGCGATCTGTACGTACAATGTTTGTTGTTTAAAACTAAATTGCGTATTCAATTTCAAAGCAACTTTTTTTTTTAATTATATCAGATTGTATAAAACAATTGTGTTGTATTTTTTCACAACTCCTCCATTTTCAGAAAAAATTTTAAAGCGAATTTATTATAGCTTCTTTTCTACGATGCTGATTAATTATTCGAAAAGTTTTGATTGCGTTGTGATACATTTTTTTATGACTTTATTAGAACATTTTATTATATTTTTTATAATTTTAGATTCGTAATGCTGAAAATATAGCAACCATAATATATACTCACATACGTAACAGGATAAAGAAAACAACTCTAATTGAAAAATTTTTTTACAAATCATAAAATGAGTGCACATATATAAGATTAGTTTGTGTGAGCATAATTATGCAAGAAGTCACGACACTAAAGTGACACGATACTAAAAGATGTAAAATGCCAAAATTTGATTAATTATAATCATGTCAAAGTACGGTAGTATATAACTGCTCTGATAATATTTGTAGAAAGTACAAGGAATGATTGTGCAACCAGACGATTCTTCACACGATGAAATAAATTAAGTTCTAATGATAAAAAGAAATTAAAGAAGAATAAATCATCTCCAAAAAAATGTACCTACCAAAAAATTCATATTCTTATAAATTATAAAAAATTATAAAAAATTTTTTTACAAGAATTTTGGTATTATTTATACCAAATTCTCTTTAGATTGTATCTACAAAGGGATTTTAGATATATGTCTAAAAGACAAACAGAAGGTTCCTGCAATAAATATTAAATCTTATATCCAGTATATGAGAAATATTCACAATATGAGTATTTACATTTGTGAACCGTGTAATCAAATCTCTATATTTTTGCTACAAATATATATTTGTCCATATGCAATTATATATATATATATA
>NW_017305179.1:461992-490995 GCF_001594115.1 Trachymyrmex septentrionalis
ATAGCACGTACTATCCTCGTTGATTCTCGAACGTTCGCAAATCCTTTTCTAATACAATCGATACTCAACTGACCCGCTTGCGATTTACATACGATCATAATAACCATAACGTACAATCAATTGTCAGCAGGAATAGTACAGCAGGAATAATCTCACCTCTCAATCGACATCGCAGTAAGGGTGACGACCGAACAGATTGCCGACACGCTCTGCATGTAATGCACCGCTTTGCATAGAAAGATACCCATGGTCCACGTGTAAGAGAACAGTTTCGCTATCTGCAACACAGAAATTACTGTACATGAATATTCAAAAGAGAAAAAAGAAGAGATCTTCAAGCCTGGAAGATTCTATTTACTAAAATTCTCGAGTCTATCACTCTACGTACCATTTCAACGTAATTATTATAGAGAAAAACATGTAAATGATAATAGGGAGATCTCGCAATTCTTTATATATTCTTACGAGAATATAAGTATCGGAATCAAAGATGAATTACGGCAATCAATATGCGCTTCTTCCGGAAAATATCTCCTTCTGTTTTGCCGGCAAGTTTCAAGATTTGAATAACAAAAATGAATAAGATGGGCCACATTGAGTCAAGGTCTTGGTGCATAATAATTATATTTTTGTGTACATTTTATAATTTCCAGTTCAAGCAAACTGTGCGATTATTTCTTAAAACACAATCTCAGACTAAAGTTACACGTAGTATTGATAAGCAATTTAATATTACTCTAATACTATTATATAAGCATTTTTAAAACTCTACAAATAATTTATTTACAATAAAAAATTTCAATAACTATCGATTTAACAAGGCAATTGCATATTGCTCGCTAATTATTGAGATACATCGTAATGCGTAATAATAAGTAGGCGTTGAGCGGTTCACCAATGATGTTTCCCGAGATGTAATTCGCACTATTCGTGACGATTAAAGAGCCTAGCATTATGCACTCACGCACGCAATTATCTTGAGCGAAGTTTCGCGCAGTCATGAGTAGAAAGGGGCGGTTTAATCCGTCAAATAGCACAGTAATTGCGCGGGAATATCCGAGTGCCAGTAAGAGCACGCGCAGGCACGTACGCGATGCGCTCGGGAACGCGGAAGCCTGAGATTTCCTCGACGAGATTTCCTCTGGCTGTTCCGGCTTATCCCTGCGTCCTGTCCCGCAAACGTTACGTTCCCACGTGTAATGCGCGATTTAATAAACGCTGTTTATGACGGTATAAGACACAGCCGCGCACTGACAATGAACGGAAAATGATTAATGAATCATCGGGGGGGGGGGGAATTTCACTCATTTTCATCCCAGGATTAAAGTGTCCACTTTAATCCCAGAATGATGGAACGAATAAAATATCCATGAATTTGGTTTCGTTAAAATGAAATATATAAAATCTCACGCATTAATTCATCTTGTATATTTCTCTTTCTCTCTCTTTTTTTTTGTTTTATTTTCGCCTTGCATAAAAAACCTACTTAATAAATATAATTATCTTTGCAAATACAGATATCTATAATTTCATTATGTATATATAAACAGTTTTCAATTTTTTTAAATATTTTACCAAATATTTCGTTCGCTATTTTGATATTAAAAAGTATACAATAGTAAATATTAATAAGATAAAAACTATAAGAAATAATGAAAAAAAACTGAATAATGTAATTAGAACAAAGCGAATTTCTCTTCATTTTTTACCAGAGAAAAGACCATTTAGCAATTTTGCAATTGAGATCGAAATATCGCCTCACTGAAAAGCACTTCGATCACTGATGGAGATACGGATTAAATTCGAAACTTTCCCGTCAAAGGAAACCTTCCGGCTTTAATCAACATCCCTTGTGTCGGACGCAGGTATCTTTGTTGGTTTTGTTATAATCGATTTCTGATGTTAAGAGATTTACACATTCGAATCTCGTTAAAAGTCGAAGTTCATTAAATTTAATTGTACGCACTACGTAGATCTCTGTACCTTATTGAATAGATACTTGTGACACATTACGCTAGCATTCTCGCTAGCAATCTCGAAATTCGATATTGAGAAGGACAAAAAAATACAACGAAAGTATAGTGAAATAAAATGTAATTCTTCCAGTTTCTGCAAGATGAGAATCGAATTTCCGCTGACGTTATTAAAATTCGAAAACAAATATGACTGGAATTCTCTTCTCCTGTTTCTCATTGAAAAAATAATTTTTCGAGCAACCGAATCGATCCCGCGGCGACATGGTAAAATGAAAAGTGTAGCGTCGGCAAATGTAAATAAGACTCGATATACACGTTCTTAAGATATATCTATCTCACGTGTGCCACCGCAATAACGATGAAAAGGAAGATCGAAGAGCGTGGGAGGACCATCGCTGAAAGAAAACGAGTCCTCAAGGGGAACCGCACCGGAATAACGTGAGATCGAGAGCTGGGTTGCGGTCGACGTCCTTCTTATTTAATTTCCTCAAGAGAGAGCCAAGGATTGTACTCCTCATCTCTTAAACGCTGCCAGACTAATTTTACCCGGATTCCCCTTACGTGACGGCCACCACTTGCCGTCAAGACGTTCAATTTGCGATCGTGCGACAACCCTGATTGCAGCGTGGCGCGAATCGAGGGAATGCCTGCGAATTTGACGTGAAGAAATGTCATTTTCCTGCAACACTTAACCGATAATTAGTTCATCACTCGCGGTGAACTTACAGCGAGCATATCACGCGAAATGGAACAAACATGCACGATAATATCGCGCGCGATGGAAACGAGCGACCTAATTAACTAACGTCACTCGTAATGTGCTACTGTAACAACGCGTCACGACCAGCCAGTAAATCATGGATACAGGAGAAGAAAGGAAAGTGGGTGCAAAGAAATGCATTTACTACAAATACCGCGCGACATGGTAGCGCTCTTTATCGATTTAGGTCATTTATGTCAATGTGGAGGAAACAAAAGGTAGATAGACAGATATCGATGATAAAGTAAGTTGCCAAGCCGATGTATCTTTTGACTAAATCTGAAGTCGATATTTTCTTTAGATAAATTTGATCCGTTATCTATCTTCTTCGATTTGATTATTGACATTATATAAATTTGTTAATTAAGTTAAAAAAAATCCTATTGAAGTATAGTCCATTTAAAATTATAATAAATCATAATTATTATAAAATTATATTGTAATAAATTTTTAAAAAATGTTTTGCTAAAGAAAAAATCTAAATCTGCTTGTTGAACTTTTGGATTTTATCTTGAATTTATTATGGTATAACCTTATAAGTATTGTATTTCCAATTTTCATAGTTTGAAGAAAAAAGGTTTTAGACAAAAAATAAGGGTAACAAGGAACAATGACATTTCTTATAGAATAGCCATTGACATGTTTAGGGTTAATAACTATGACATAACGATCTCGCTTAAGCCGGAAATTGCTCGTATAACCTATGAACCAAGAGATATATTTGACGTACACGGTTTAACGCCTGATATAGATCGTCGCTCGTTCCCAAAAACTGTTTCATACCAGTCCAAATCACGACGAGCAATAAATAACAAACGAGCTGCTCGGTCTTTTCATTTTCGCGGCATCGATCGCGTTATCGAAACAGTCTCGGTACAATTTATTTCTCTCTATTTCCCTTTCTCTTTTGTATCAGACAGAACAAGGATTGTCCATGCTCGACGCGACAATCCGGAATGGCTTCTCGACAATTGCGAAATTCGATATTGTCGCGCAAAGAAAGTAAATTGGTGTGGACTCGGAGAATAATTGTTTTCTCGATAGAAAAGTACAAATCCTTTATCTTCTTTTTGTTGTTTCTTCTGGTGAAAGATCGGAGCCAAACGTGAAAATACTCGGTTTGAAATAAATAAAGAAGTTGTCCAGGAGAAATCTTGCCGAAAGGTAAATAATTAATATCACGATTAAAGAACTAAGAAAAGAACTAAGAACTAAGAAAAGAACTAAGAACTAGAAAATTTACGGTCTAAGAATAGATCGAACATCAAAGTCTGGCGCGAGAATAAATGATTACAAATATCGCTCCCTTACTACAAAAGTAGCACAATTAAAAAAACATAATTTTTTATTATAATACTACAAATGAGTTAGATAAACATTATTCTATCAAGTTCAGAAAAAAGCGTCAAAATCATCACAATTCAAAAGTCAAAAAGAATAATTTAAGGATTATAAAACAAAAATGACAAAAATAAAATTTCATCATGTTAAACAAAATTTTTTTGCTCATATTACTTGATAAGTGAATCATTTCCTGTCAAGTTCAAATTTAATTTTTCCCTTTTCTCTTCATTTCAAGTTGTCATTTATTTTGAAGTAAAGGAACGATATCTTTTAAACTCTTCGATGCTACTTCTAATGTGACATGCCGAAAGCTTTTTTTTACTTCACTATACCATAATTTTTTATTAATAAAGATACACACATTTGTTTATTACTGTTTTATTCTTTAATGTCTAGCGTTTCGATTAAAAATAAATTTATTATAATATGTTCATTTTTATGCGATATTTTTACATAATACTCATGTGATCAATGCGTAACAAAATGATATAGAGTGGCACCGAAGGGTTAATTATAAACGTATCAATAATATTCACGATCATCCTGTATCATAAAATAATTATAGAACCACAGTTTCGAAATCGCTCGTTCGCTACTTTGTCATTTGACATGCAATTTGAAATGACATTTATCGCTATTCTCCAAGATACGATGCAAATTTATGTAGAAAAATATAAATAAATCTTTTCTTTCAGTAAAAGTCTCGTCGCACCATAAAAGGAAATGAAGGAGTAATACGCACATCATATGAAAAGGTGCACATTCGCGTAAATAACTTACTTGAAGGAAGAAAGAATACGCTGGCAAAATCTTGTATTGTGTAATGATAATGTACGGTACTAATGATAATTAAGTGGTACGTTTTTTTAATTAAAATTTTAGTCGAGTATTTAAATGTCACCAAGCGTAACAATAGAACATACAAAGTAAAAAATATCTTATGTGTCTTTCTCTATTCTTAACAAAGGATAAAGTAATTAATTGATGTCAACATTAAAAACATTGTAGTTAACAAAAGCTCTGTGATTTGACGCAGTCTTTTAAGTTTCCAAGATCTATAATAAAAGAGTAGCAACCGGAAAGAAAGAAAAATTCAGAAATATATGTTAAAGAGATAGTAAAAGCTTTATCTTTTATTTAATTTTAAACCGATTTTACTTAGCAGATTTGAGGATTAATTATAATCCTCGAAATAACACGTAAGAGTACATGTGTGTAATATTAAAAATTTAAGTTATTACTATGAATGAGTTAAATAAACATTCTATCGATCATTAAAAGTAAATTAATATTACAATAAATCTAATATTAAGAAATGGAAATTTATTACAGTAAATCTTTTCGATATTTGAACTGACAACAATAGACAAAATATAACAAAGAGCTTTATTGGCAGCTAATCTGTATTATGGAGAAACAATCGGAAAAAATTCGTTTGTTAAACGAGGTATAACTCAGTGACGCAACGAATACATGAACTTTAATCAAACGCTAGTATACGCTGACACAGCAATTTACCTTTTGGAAGAATGTATCCGCGCAACATCACGTGCATCCGAAACATTATCGATCGCGGGTGTGCGTAGAATGAATCTCGTGAAAATGCAGAACACGTAAATAATGTCAGCAGTTTCACAGATAAAACTTTTCATGATGATCGCGATCGCGCGTCAGCGTGATGAGGCAATAACATAACGACACGTGGTCGAACGACAAACAGATAGTTCTATTAGCATCTAATTACCGATAGACATTTTGCGCAAATGCCGCGTTATCGAATTAATTTCGAAGCAACGGTGGTATAGTTTCGTCGTCGTAATAACGCGCATTTAAGTGCAAAATGGAGACGATAGCAATAATTAGTTTGTTAATTGCGTTAAGAAGATAAAGCGTCGCGTAACAGCATGCTTCCGATAATTAAGAAGCGTTCCAGTCTTTAACAAATGATCCCGTTATCTTAGCAGTGCCACTCTAACGAAAGTTTATCGGCAAATAAGAATCTCCTTTCTTACACAAAATAAATACAATGAAAAAGAATGTAAATATTTATAGGTAAATAACATCTTTTTTTCTTCGAGAGGAAAGTTGCCGTTGACACAGTGTCTTCTAAAGAGACACTCTCTTATTTCTTAGAAACTGATTATTGCGCTTTATTAATACTGAAATTACTAAAAACATAATCTGTTTAGATTAGATTTATAATTAAAAGAATAAAACTCAGTATTTACATATTTATAACTTTTTTCTATACAAAAGCAGCTAAAACGAATTCTGCAAATAAAATTCTTTGGATTTTCTTTTGCAAGTATTACGTAGTTAAATAATAGTGATTATATTATTAATAATATTACATCATTTTACATGTTTGTAGTTTTCTGGATCAATTTTATATATTTTTTTTTTTTTTCATAACATGGTTTTAAATATAGAAAGTAGTCAAAGTGTAGCGTAAACCGACACAAGCTGTTTGTAAGATAGATCATCGCTAAATTAACTTAATTTCCCTATCGGAGCTAAAGGCAATCGTGTATTTATGGAAAAACCCTTAAAAAAAGAAATTTCGTTGCACATTTGCTTGGAGAACAGCATAAAGAATACATATAAATTAAAAAACGTTTTATATCAAAGGGAAAAGATTTTTTAAAATCTTGCATAAATCCACTTGTATTTACAGACGACTGTGAAAGAAAAAGGATAGGAATATGTGGCATTATGTTAGTTGTGAGGCTCATTCTGTTAGACGCTCATTTTTGCTTATGTTGCGAAAAAGTTAATTATTGCAAAATTGTAAACAATATTATAAAAACTACTTAATTTAAAAAAGTATGGATTTAATTAAATGTTGATATATTTAAGATAAATAATATCTCAAATAAAGGTTTTTTCAAATGGATAAATAAGAGCTAAAATTTAAATTCATATTATGTTATAATTTCTTTTAGATAATTTGGAATAACTTTAGAATAGATTGGTAATGACGCACTGGATTAAAATAAATTACTCGAACTTCGCTCATACGAAGTAATGTACTAATTTGCGATAACATTCCAGCATGCCTTATACGTCTCTGAATTAGAATAATGGGAGCAATATCGACAGCACATCAAGCTGAAAGTCAAAGAGTCATAAACAATATTATACACGAGCGATGAAGTCAAACCAGAAACGCGATAATTATATCTGATTGTCAAGCATACTTCGTCACCATTTCAAATACAGAATCAATTACAGAGTTCATGAATTTATCTACATAATGAGTAATATATTGCACAATACGTGCAAATAAGCGAAATGTTTTTACCCAACGATTAATATTAGCTGTTAAATAAGCATGTAAAATACATCAAATATCGTATTTTTTCAATAGATTTTTAATCAATTTATAATTAATTTTCTTCTTCTCAGCAAGGAATAAATGGAAATATTTTGGTATTTTTAAGAGATAACAATTTAAAGAGTGAAATATCAATAAATAAATATAAAGAGCTATGTATTTAAAGAAAACTAATTAAGCTTTGAAAGTTAACACAAATGGCGAAACTGAATTCCTCGATTAACTTCATGTAAGTATAATATTTTAACTTGCGCACATAATATAAAAGTCAAATAACTGTGATAAATTACAAGTAACCTCAAATTTTTATAACAATTTAATTCCTATATTTTAATATTCTCTAAGCTATAAAAAAATAAAATTTACATTTCTGTCTTTTAATACAGAAATTATATCTTTCCATATTAATCAGAAATTTTCTTAATGAAATCATTTGTTGTGGTTATCATACTTTCACTGGTATAATATACAAAGGATTTATCTTAGCATAATAAAGTCAAATTCTGCCACTCACCGCACTTTAAATTCATTATCCTGTAATATCCTTTAACTAATTCTCATGGAAAGACAGTCTAATCCCTGCAAATATCAGAATAAATAATATTCATATCAGCATATTTGGATGTAATAAACAATTAAAACGGACGTTTTTATCTGTTTTAAAATTAATATACAACAAATAAATAACGGCGCGTTTATATTTACAATATTAAATCGTGAGAAAAAAATCGCGTTATTTTATGGAAAATACAGGATTAATTTTAATAAAAATGTGACGGAGATCGATATTCGTCATAAATTTTCATATTTCAGTGTTCTACGCTGATATTTTAATAATTGAGTCTGAAATATATTGAAATTCATCTGAAATTTTTCAACTCTCAAAGCCGCAATTTCTGCGGGAATTCTCAAGAAAAATTTATTCTACACCTTCGATCTAGTTTTACACGTGAAATCATCTTCAAATTATCACAAACACTGCCGCACTCTGTACGTGATACTTTTGTTGACTTTCTTATCATCGGACACCAGGTTGATGCAGTAAAGAGAGCTTCGAGAGTATAGAGGTATAGAAAGATTTCTCGACGACACGACGCAGCTATGCATATGACGGAAGCACTTAAGTTTGTCGCGAGTCAGATTATTTTGTACCATCAACTTAAGAGCAACGCGACGTGCAGGATGCCATCGTTAAACATTAACGCAACGCAATGACTTTCAACGAACATCATTGAAATGCTCGATCGTTAGCTCAACTCGGGAGTCACAGAGAGAAATAGAGAAAGATAAATTGAGAGAGAAAGACAGAGAAAGAGAGTGAGAAAACGAGGAGCAAGGAATGCTGGAAATACGTATTCTTGACGAAAATTGCGTCTGCGACACATTCGATTTGTTTCGACGACAGCCTCCCTCTTTTCTCATAACATACATCTTCCGCGCGTGTGCGGATTTATTCATCTCACGGAACACGACTAAAGACTTCCCGTTCTGTTCCTGACGTGCGTTCATAAGCCGCTTCTAGAAAATATCTTGACTGCAATATTCATATTCTGCAAAACGCTTTTCTTAATCCTATTAGGTATGTATTATGTTTAATCAAACCGCAAATACTAGATCGCCTTTATGGATTATTGTCACAGTCACATCGTATTTAGATAAGTACACCTGCAATGCACATCATGTTTAATTGTATCATCGCCTATTGAACTGTCAGGTGAAGAAACAATATTAAAATACTTTTTTTGTTCTCTTTAAGAATATTCTTTCATTATTTTCTTTTATTTTATATTTTCATTTCAGTTTTCAAATTTTTGTTGCGACTGTAGGAGGTAATGTTGTGCCGGTATCATTACATAATTTTTTATTTGGATATGAAAGCAGCATAAAATATTCGTATAAAGTTATGAAAATGTATGCGTTCAAAAAGCAATTTTATAAATGCATTAAGCTTACGTTCAATTTGGAATAAATATCGAGATAATTTTACATTATGGAAATTTTTTTCTTATTTGTTCTTGTTAAAAAAGCAGTATAATCAACATGAGGCAGAAAAAATTTGTTAAATTGAAGATCTACTAAAAAAATAGCAAAATATAAGCAGTAACAAGTACGCATCAAGTAAACAACGTATCGATAAACATCTTGCAATTGATATTCTAATTTTTCATATTTTACAAAAGTAATAAAATTTACTTAATTTATTCTTCCAAATATAATATATCTACATCGTCTAAAATCATCTATACAATAAGCAAAAGGAACACAATATCTTTTAGGGAAATTTTCTTGATGGATATTTTCAGAATAAATTAAATAAAGCTTGTGGACAAACTTAATCAAAAAAGAAGAAAAATAGAGATTGAAATGTAAAATAACAATTTTTTGAAATAATCGCAGAGATCCTTCATGTTACTAGTTTTAAAAATTATTTAACCTTCATAACTATAATTTTTTATTATGACGTGAATTCACAGCGTTAATGTACATATCTTGAATAAATATTTCGTTCGGTTGATTGTATTTAATTTTGTAACTTATAAGGCTTGTTGCTAATTACAACAGAGACGTATCAAAAGCAATCGTTTCAGACGTGAATTCACCTCCGTAATATTAAAATTTCCATAATATTGAATGCAAATTTATAATATGTTACATTTAATATTTATGAGCTAATATTTATTTTCACCGTACATAAATTCATTTCGTGTACGAGAATTTTGCTCCGTCCATGAATTTCTAAACTCAACGCAACCTTGCTAAAAACGTTTATGACTCTTTCTGTTGGTATCGTTGAGAGAATATCGTTAATTATAAGAGATACGACACAGCTGTGCATAATCCAGCATGATGGGAGATCATGTTAACCTACAGAAATTCTCGATACCGTACCAGTTTTACAAGACGCAACATCGAGCAAAGACATGTTAATTGAAATCAAATTTTTGCGAGCGAAGAGGTCCAACGTGAAGCTCACTCGCAATTAGCTAAAAGGCCAAATTTCGTTGTATCTTTTTACTTTTCTTTCTTACCTTATCGATCCAATTTATCCTTATATCTTATCGAATATCACGTGAACTTTACGTTGGACCATCTTGCTTGTAAAATTCTATATTAAGTGTTAATGTAATATATTTCAAATCTTGAACTTAAAACCTTGAATTTAAAATAAGAAGTTTTCTTATTAAAGCATATATTTTATGTCTATAGTATCTACAAAAATATATAACAAAATTATTATGCGATATATCGAAAGAATTCTAAATTGGATTTGAAACTCATGCGGCTTCTTGAAAACTTTTTCGATATACCTACCGAGAATTCAACGAAAGGAAGACGTTTCTCTGCTATAAATAACTTACACGAAAGAAACAAATCGTAACTTGTAAGTAGATCGTTTTCCAGCAAACTTCTCGTGTCTTGAAAATTTCTACAAGTGTTTCAGTTCTCTCGATGATTACCTTAACGTGATGATACCAACATCCAACGTGCAAAATCAATATAAACTTAGTCGCAAGCCGATAAACATTATTATTTAGTACAACATGAACTACTCCATCGGAGCTGTCAGGTGAAACAATCCTCAACTTAACAAGCGGCACTCCCGTCGTAATTTGCGCTCGACAAACACGTTGAATCAGCGGTCGCATAAACAAGGTAGTAATGCACGTCGCGTGTCCGTACTGTCCGTAGTCGCGAAAAATATTAGCGTAGAACAATTGGTATGCTTAAACTCGAGAACAAACATTTAACATTGTTTGTCAAGCACTACGCGACATTCTAATCGATTGTCGAAACGTTATCTGCGTATCGCGCATTAAATCGTAGGAACACGTTTATTGATTCGAGAATTCAATTAAACGTATGCTGTTTAATTAAATGTTATTTAATTAAATACATCTACGTTTATTTTAATTATGTAGAATATGACATACTGATTATATCTGATATTATTCTGGCTTTCTTTCTCAATACAGAGTAAAAGTTTATCAGAAGTGAGGGAAAAGAAAGAAAAAGAGAGAGAGAAAGAGAGAAGAGAAAAGGAAGAGAGAGGAAGAAATCTACGTTTTAGATATCTCGCACTATTGTAATATCAAAAGCAAAGAAGTTGAAGGAAATAAACTTTTTATCTTATTCTGCATCATTTTCATAAAAATATGTAGGTAAATAAAAATTTAGAGATTCACTCTTAAAAGAAACAAAGCAATTTATTTAAATCTGACGTGCGAGAGACTTTTTGCAGCTAAAAAGTAAAAAGAAAAAATTTCTTAAATTATAAAAATTGCAAATTTTTCAATATATGCGCGCATCGGAATTATGCATAGAATGCAAAATAATACGTGTGAAATACACATGTAGGATCGAGTTGTATGTAGTCTAATTTTTGGATCATTGGAGGCATTTTGCATAAAATACTTTAGGTATCAGATATCGCTCCGCGCCCACTTGTCGATTTATTTAATGTAACTTTCGTATACTATCCAGCATCCTGGTATTTATTGATAAATTGTCGACGGAATCCGGGCCGGGCTAGTAACCGATGGCCACACGATCTCATCATAAATTTTCACGTTCTACCACGCAAACAGCGTGTCATAACTTACGTCGTGTAACTACATAAGCGAAAGACTGAAAAATTAGGGTATAGAATACACGCCCCCGTCAACAAGAATATCCCCAATGAAAATTCCGTCCGCGTCAAAATAATGACGTACTTACACAAAGTACACGAAGTACGCGCAAGTAAAGAATTGTCTGCGGCATTAAAGTCTTATTCCCGAAAAAATATATAACTTTTGAACACGTTTACTTCTAGAATACGCTAACCACATACTTACTATATATCAACGAATGAAACGATGCGTTTCTAAATCGGAACACAGTTTCGCCATCATCGTAAAAATTCTAAGATTAAATCTGAGTTTTTATCCAATATACTCGTAATACAATGCATAACTTTTATATAAGTTTTTAATTAAACTAAATGTTAATTGTTTTCGATAAAAATAATAAAGTGTAGCTTTATAATTAAATTTTTAATTATAATTCTTTTGACTTTCTAACATAATGAATATGTCATTTTTCTTTCTCTCAATTTTGTTTTTTTTTTTCTTATAAATCATATTGTTCCTCCGCCCTAAAATTAATACAATGTAACAAACAATATTTTTTTTGAAACAATATTTTATTTATATAAAATGCGGCAAATACTTTATTTTATGTAAATAATAATAATTTTTTTTATAAAAAAAAAATAGTAATAAGAAATAAGTTTTGAAACCAAGAGAGAGAATACCCCGTGATATTGGCAGACAAGAAAATTCTCTTGCTGGATAAATAAAAAATTCTGCTCGCTAGCACACCGACCAGTTTATATGTATGACCACCCGAGACAATCTGTTTTACGACAAGTAAATTAACATAAAAACTTTTCTTGCGGACGTCTAATCCAAATGATGAAATGCAATATGCAGCAGTGATAAACGTGCCCGGCGGGAATATCACTTGAATATATCACTTGACGTATGAAATTTGGTAGACGTGAACGACATTTGCTCGATATCGAATACATGGGATTTACGAGACGTAGAAAACGGCCGCGAGAGTTACACAATACTCGCGGGAATATTAGGAAGACGAGAGCAATGGAATGCGAGCGAGCGCTTGCCATATCCGGAGGTATGAAATTCCTGCGACTAAAACATTCTAAACACAAAGCAACATATAAAATATTGCTCCCTCCTTCCCCGAAAATCATATTATGATAGACATGAAAGAAATGCCTTCCGCACCGGTAGTATAAAACAGAGTTTATTTTCATTCTTTTGCCCATGCATTTTAATGTTTTCACTTTGTGTCTGAAATAAATTTTACTTTTTAAAACTTTCCCATTTTCTCACTGCCGTTAAGATTTATTATTAATGACAACGCCATATTTTTAATCATTATTTTTCACTTATTTTATAACTCAAAAATATTTCGATAACAAAGTTGCTAATTCCAATTTACTTTGTTTAAAAATTGCACAAAAGTTAAAGAATGTTCTATCTTTTATCAATTGTTTAAATTGTAAAAACGGTGGATATACTTGAGAAAAGTAACCATATTTCTTTAATCTCGTACGAGAAAAATAGAGACAAGCTAATTATGTTTCTTTCATCTTGGCTTCCTACTTTTTCCATCTGAAGTACAAAAAAACTGCAGTATGCTGTGTATACTGCCGGTGTATCGAAGTGTTAATAAAAAGCAGTGTTAATCATCGCAGAGTTATGACTCTGATAAATTAAGAAAAATTGCGCTTCGTAACGAAAAGGAACACAACACTGAGGTGTTCCAGCAATTTCTGCAATTAAATAGCGTCGGCTTTATCCAAGCAGCAATCGTGCGAACTTATGCGAACGACAGGCGAGAATTTATTATTTATTGCACGCCAGACGGGAAAATGCTTTACAGGCTCGTAAAGCCGCGGTTTTGAACAAGTGAAACGATCAAATTGCATCAACAGGCAGCGCAACTCGATCTGCGCGTGTAAATGTAATCTACCGATGATAGGGATTAGGACTCGTTAAACTCCTCCCTTTCTCCTTGTGTCTTATTAAATCCTGAATGTAAAGGATTAGATCAGGGTCGCCATGTTAATAAGACCGCAACGCAGCTGTTTCTCATACTCGCGTCTCCTATCGCCTCGTATCGTCATAATTCATCGAGCTTACACCCACTGGATATAAGTTCACTCGCTGTATCGAGATCTTTTTTATTTTTAAAGTAAGCACTTGTTTGTAATTAAATACATTGAGAGAAAAACTTTGGTATTTAATGTAATTGTGACTATAATTATATTGTATCATAATTTATGGTTATCATTTACAATGTTAGTAATAATAATTTTTTTAAATAACCGTATTATTTATAAATTTAATCTTATATCTTTTTGTGAGCTCGATTATTGATCGAATTTTTGTATATTTTTGCTTTGCGTAATATAAACTAATTCTTACTTTTATTTTATTAATAATTGTATAATAATTGTATATTCTATCAAAAAAATATATAATTAAAAAATTAAAAATGATAATAAATATAGTTGTTATTATCATAAAAATAATTGCAATTACTATAATTTAACTATAATTAATTTTCAGTGTCAATTATATTTTTTAAAACTGTAAAAATTGTTATTACTGATATTATAGCAGTAACCATTATTATGGCCCATGTAATATTATAGTAACACATATCACCTTTCTCTCAACATCATATATACTGGAAATTTAATTAAAGATGTGAGCATGCATAAGGAATAATTTCAACAAATCATGTAATCGGAAATAATGTATAATAATAATGTATAAAAGCGCAAGTATTTTATTAATGTACAAAAACGTATCGTTACAAAAACGTATCGTTCTAAAATTGCTAGCGACAGACATGCGTAAAATATGAAAGTGGTTAAGATGCGAAGCGAGATTAGTTAAAAACTGCAATACCATTTGTCAGCTCATCCGGAGCTGGAAAAACGCGTAACAAAAATAGCTTGCAGTTAATAGAGTCAAACATCTAAAAAGTTTTGTCTTTCCGCCGTAAAATTATGTAACACAAAATTCATTACTTAGAACGCCTCAAATCTATTTAATGTGTTATTACGGAAAACAAATTTATCTTGAGCTGCCAATTACAACTTGTAAATTATAAATTTCTAGTGTTTAATTAACTTTTACGCAATAATAAATAAATAGTTTACTTCAAAGTATTTCAATATGTACATTAATATTTATTGTATCGTTAACTAGTTTTTTCTTATTATGCAATATGTATTCAACTGTTTGTCTCATTATCTCCAAATAATCATCTCTGCAGATATTGCGATATTATATGAATTTTTCGATAACCAAAGAATATAAAAATTATGTTCAATGTAATTTTAACATACTAAGATTAATCTTAAAGATAAAAAAACATATAAATTCATTTAACTCAATTTTGTTTAATTTAATCGTTAGGGCAAGCAATTTTGTTTAATTTAATCATTAAGGCAAGCTTTAATATCTATTTGACTATGTAAAAATACGAATAATATCCTATCACTGAAGGAATTAAATGTTATATTATTTGATTATTATATTGTTTAATATGTGGAAATATTTCCATCTAGATATGCTATTTTCAGGATTTTGCGATTACACGCATCGCATAATGGCAAACAATAATTTATAATACACAAAATGGATCGAGTAATAATATAGCGACAGGATTAAACGTATGACCGAAGAGTGATAACCCTTTTTAAACCCGTAGCGGTAAAAATAACAACGAAAAGGAGACGCGAGTACCGCGAACTTCATGAATTATGGATATCCGATGTGGATGAGTAATGTGGCAAGTCGTCCAAGCGCGTGGTGCAAACTGCACTTATCCATTCCGCGTTTCCATACATCATCACAAACCGCATCGTTCAACAAAAAGACTTATTATCGATTTTAGTGATTAAGACGCATGTATTTTCGTCAGCACTTCAATTTGTTTCAATCATGTTCGACATGTTTGCACCCAAAATCTTTTATTTTACACGTGTTGTTTATGTTTTGTCGTAAAACAATAAAATTATGAGATTGAAAATATTAAATCTACTAGAAAAAATATATATATATAAAATATGTGACTAATAGGAATTATTTTAATGTTAAATAAATATTAACAGTTTGCTTTAAATTAAAATTAAATTGATATTAAACATACGTTTTATATATATTCGTTAGTTATACAGAAAAATAATATCCAAAGATTTACAAAGAAAATTATGTAGAGTTTATATATATATATATATATGTATATCTAAAACAAATAGAATAATTTGTAATAATAAGAAAGAAACGTAAAAAATCGAAGGTAATTCTTCCTTATTATAAGAGAAACATTTACTTTAAAAAAAAACAAAAATAAGAACCATCATGATACGATTCCTTAGTAAAATTCCAAGACAAGGTTATGCCAATCTTCGCGTATCTTGTTAAGAAAAATATCTGTCGGCATATCTATGATATACGAAAAATATTGATAAATCGAATGCACGTGCAGTTTCATCAAATGGACATTTGTCTTTCAAACAAATGTCCATCAGGTCGATGACGATATACGTTGTCACAAATTTCGTTTTCGATTTCCCAAACGTCTCTCTTTCCGGCTCTTCTTTACGAACCGCAATTCAATCTCCACTAGATACCTGTGATCAGATTCTCCGTATGTTCCAACAAGAGATTTCCTGGCGAGAGATACGACGGAGTATCTCTATTTTCGTTTTCTTATTATTTCATCGTTAAAGTATACATTAAGTATTATATAATACATTTTATTTCATCTTTCATCGAAAGAAAACTACTAAAAAAATCTTTCAAAGGAAAGTTTTAATTTAAAACGATAGAAATCGTAGGAAAACAATTTAATATTTTTTAAACTAATATTTTAACAAATCATTTTTATATCTTACAATATTATCACAATTTAAAATAATTATTATTTAAAGTGATTATATGAGAATTATGTAATTTACATCAACAGGAACAAAAATATTTTCCAATTTTTTGTTAAGATGTAAAGTTATTTTTTCGACGATTGGATCTGTATGGCGGTTTTTTAGACAGTAAGACTCAATAAAAAAAAACACATAAATATGAAAAATCACTCAAAAAATTCTAAGCACTAAAAAGTAACAACAATAATTTTATTTCAGCAACAATAGTTTTATACGCTTTTGTAGTAATGTTTAAAAAAGTATTTTCTTCCTTCATTTTGCTTAAAAAATAATTCATTTGACAGTGATATAGTCTTCAGCACTTTATTCGCTAAAAAATCTCAGAATAGGATCATAAATCCCCAATTATAGATTCCTATCGACAAAAGGCTTTTGCAAGGAATACCTATCCACATAATCAGAACATTTCTGTTATTGCTACCTTATATACTAACAATAACCTTTCGTTTTTATCCCTCGCAAGATCGCCCTCGAAAAGTTCGGCGAAAATCTCCGCAAAATCTCAAAATCGCGATCCCAATGGTTCAACACCCAACGGACCTGTGCCATATTTCCATATGACATGCACATTCTAGACAACCACAAGAACCTCTGCATCCTTTGTGACACACTCGTCCTTCGGTTATTTTCTGCAGAACCAACGTTCCTTGAATCTCAAAGCATGATGAAATTTTCGAAATTTTCCTCGGTCCAAGAAACGAGTAAGCGAGCAAGTTGCTGATTTACATAATTTCTCTCTGAATTCTCATAATATAAAAAGCGGGATCATGTCTTGATTAAAAGTTCCTTAAAGTTTCTCGGGTAAAAAATATCAGTATCGCTTCTCCGACACCCATAATACGGATCACGATATCGTTGCTACCTTTCTCAGAGACAAAATCGATCATCCTGTGAGCCCACATTCAGGAGCTCTCTCATGTACTACTGAAATCCAACGGTATCTGTGCGGATAAGAAGGATATATCATTCTAAGATCCTTGAAATGCCATCAAAATCCTTGAAATACCATCAAAATCACTTTATCACGAATGATCTCTAGAGTGTTACATTCGATGCTCGTCAGAGTTCAACCTAAATCTCCTGTATCAAGTATAGGATACGAGGAGTATCTTTGATTAACCTTTACAAGACGAGAAAGCCACTATAGTGGCGTTAAAACAGTGTCATATTTAAAAGTAAGAAATACAAAAATAATAAATAACAACAAATTTTATTTAAGGAAAAATTGTAAGATTTAAAAAATAAGATCCCCGCCCTTTAAAGATTAATGAATCATGCAAAATCACATTGTATTATTCCAAAAGATTTACAACAATCTTTGAATAAATAAAATATTATACGTATAAAAATATTTATTATCGAGAAATTTATTAGCTGCGACAATTGCTAAATTTCTCGATAATAAGATTAACATCTTTATGTGTATAATATTTTATTTGTTCGAAAATTGTTGTAAATTTTTAAAAATGTTAGTATAACAGCAATTTTTCTCAGACCGAGCGAGCATGTAATAACAGCGAGGCATTTAGCCGTCCACGCGAATTATTCTCATAATGGCGAAGTAAGTTTCGTCTCTCGCCGGTGCGACAGCAATTTTCAATAAACGTCGTGCATGCGTTAAACTACTCTCCTGAGAATCACCCGAGGCGCGAAATGCGGTCTACATTACGATGACGCGGTTATGGACATGAAACCAACGCGTTTTTCTATACTTCGTATTTCCATGAATTTACGGTAACTGATTTACAACAGGCCATTTGTAACGCCATGACACGCCGGGAGCCACGAATATGTCTATTTATCCCATCCGGCCGAGGCTCGCGTTCTGACATTTCTGACATGTCGCACCCACACGCGTAGAAAACGCATGGCACTGCGCCAATCTATTAAGGCCATCCACGAATTTTCATGCTGTTTATGATGGGCACTCCCCTTGTCTAATAGAATTACCTTGAGCTTACTTAACGTTACTAATTAAGAAATTGCAAAAAAAACAACGCGCACATCAATTTCTTAATTCGTTTTTCTTCTTTATTAATCACTATCAATATACAACTTTTATTAGTTCTATATATAAGTATATAAATAGACACATTCAGTGGAAGAGAGTGAGAGAATTGCGAACACAGGATAAATGCGATATTAAAATGCAATAGATGTATTATTAGAGTAATGATAATTACTGTAATGTCTCGCAGTGATAATCCATCATATACTTTAGTCGTATTATGTGATAAAATGTCGTTTAAGGTAAATCCATTATAAATTTTCAATAATTTTGGTTATGACAAGTATATAAAAATTATGAGAATGAGAGAATTGCAAATATCCAAGAGAAAAATTAAATAAAAAAGTTAAAAATAAAAAGTTAAATTAAATATAAATGCGCGCGATTATTTATCAATTGTAAAAGTTTTTAATTAAAGGATATTGATTTTAAATTATAATATTGATATTCATTTTATTATTAATATAAGATATAATTTTAAACATAAAAAAAAAATAAAACTGATCGCGTCGTGTGGCTACGAGTAATTCCGAACGGCAAAAGGATCTTGTTTTTTGTTCAAACTTATAATTTATATTGAAAATATATAAATGTTATTAAATTATTATAATTTAAAATCAATACAAATAACTGGAGCATCTTTTGAATAAAGAGTTCTATTAATTGATATAAATAATCATCGACTTTAATTTTTTTCCGTTAATTGTAAGTGTATTTTTCCATTCTCCTCTATATGTTTTTCTTCTACGAGAGAGTGTAATTTACACTTCCCTGTCTTTAATAAAACCTTTACACTTTTCGTAGGAAATGTAATAAAGGTGATTGCAAGTTTCGCCTAAAACAAAAAGACTAAAAGTTCGTAGAAATTTATGTAGCGGAACAGTGACACAACAAATATATATATAAATTGCTATACATTATCATGGAATATATATTTCGTTTTGAGAATGAAACGTATTGCAAAATAAAATCTGAAAATCCCAAAAAGCTTCCACCTACGCAAGCGCCAACGCTGCCTCCGGATATACTACTGCCGACGTGCAAACAATCCGATCTTATTTACACTCTGATATTTTTACACATCGCAAAGATATGAGAACGATATTGTAAAGGAAGTTCGATGCAAAGAAAGAAAGGAAGTTACGGCACAGATTTTTCAATATTTTCCACCTGGCCGAAGCAAATCGACGATACGAAGAATCAATTTAACCCACGCAGAGATTATCTTTGAATGACGGAAAATGTCACAAGTATTTATTTTAAAGTTCCCACAATAAAAGAAAAAAGAAATGTAATATATTAAATTGAAACATTCAATATAAATTTATATCTCGGAAAGAAAATTATTTAACCCTTAGTACACACGATAATTTTTCGGTTTTGTATTATACACGATAAATCATTTGTACCTGAGTTTAATTTTCATTACTTTTACAAGTATACAAAAATTATTAAATAATTTTTACATACTTCAATATCTTTAGAAAATATTTATAAGATTATGTATTTAGAAAAAGAAAGGATAAAGACATTATTTAACCCGGTGCTTCTAGTATTTTATTTCAAAGAAAAGAAATGCGCAAGATACATTGTGTGTACTAAGAATTAAAAAGAGTTATAGATTTCCAGGAATATTTTTCCAAGAGTATTTTCGTAAAGTAAAATGTAGAAAAATATTTCTGGAAAACCTGCTTAAATCATTCTTCTTCTATTTTTCCCATTTTCTAAGTACTTTTGTAAAGTAAAACGTAGTTAGAAAAATATGATAGCAGGTACTTACGAGAACTCAAAATTAACGCTGAATTCCCGAATACACTTCAATAGAAAAAGGACAAGAGAAATATATAAAAAAGTCTTAATCAAGAGTGCGGCAAATAAATTAGAACGCATTGTTCCGAGTATAATGTGAAGGTAGACCGGTCAGAATTTATCACTGCACGAGAGATTCGTCAGCAAACAATCGTGCTATAATACAATATGTTGTCGTGTGCTGCATCATTCACGATGCATTCCAGATTGGTTGACACGTCGCAGGGGTGAGATTGCATGTCACATAAAAATAAGCTGCGATCCACCCTCACAAATACACGAGTATATGACTTGGTATCTCGACCAAGAGAATAAAATCCAATTCAGTTAAAAACCTGACCAAGACTGGCTGACAGATGTAAAATAAGAGAGTAAAGATATGTCGCAAAGGAAAATAAGATATATTTAACGTAGCATTTTCATTCTTTTAACAAAATTACAAAAATATACAACGTGAACGTTGTATGTAAATATAATAAGTTAATATCAATAAACAAATATTGATTAAGTAAAATACTGTTATAAACGAAGAAAGAGAGTTTTCCGAGAAATATGATTGTAATAATCTTGCTAAAAATGAAATAGATCGCAACACATCTACTCTCTCATTCCAATAATAAATATCTTGGCAGTTAAATTAAGAATCCATTAAAGCAAAGTCCGATTGTAATGAGGTAGAACATGGTAAGGGAAAAGCAATATTAGCAAGTGAAGTGAAATACGAGAGAGGAAAAATCTTAGTAAACAATTCTGTCTGCTGCCGTTACCATGATAAAAATAGTTTCTATATATGTAATTCTATTATTTAACAGAAATAACAATGCAAATGAGATTAAGCTAATTACGAATGGCTTTTTCGAAGAGTAATATCGAAGTGCCCCGCAATTATCTAAAAATTATTATACTAATTTTTATACGTAATTGCCTTTCCTATTAATGCAACTTTCAATAAAATAACATTAAAATAAAATGAAAAAGAGATTAAAATAAAAATTTATTTTAAAGAAGAGATTATCGACGAAATTGACGTCGTCAATGAAATATCATATATTATTATATATTTTTATAAATTATTCAATTTATATGAAATCTTTAAGCTATTCGAGTGAAATGAATGATTTATACACAGACTGCTTTAGAATTTGTATGAGGAAATGGACGTTACAATTTATTCTGCAAAATTTGAATTTTATGAACAAAAATATTGGAACTAAATATTAAAATGATACTTTTCCAAGCTACTAAATATGAAAGATTTCTGTCTTTCTGGTTCACATCCTCGTAGCGCGGTTTACAAACCGTTTATCTATCTCCGTATCTAATAACAGTGCATTTAAAAATTCTCTTTAGCCCTTCAGGCAGAAATGTGCTTTAAAAGCGAATGCGGTTATTCTCGTTTCAATCGCTCAAAAAGCTTCGTTATGTCAAAATTCGTCACTCAATGCTCGTGATTGAGAAAACGATCGAAAACGCACTTGCGTGTTGTAACGTTTTATCAAGAGATGAGTCCGGGATTGGTTGTTAACGAACCAATGTTTTTCCATCGTCCAAGAAAAATATTTATGGCGGTTCAATTTTTCATGTTTGCAAAAGTGAGATGACCAACGCGCAAAATAATCACGATAGATAGTTTGTTTTTAGAGAAAATAATTAAATACCAATATGCACTACATAACATCATGTGAGATTACTCTAGTTTATAAAAAATTTTATGTATGCAGGTATATGAAGTCAAGCACACATTGTTTATTTAAAAAAGTAATCATCTTTTATGATAAAATATACATATATTATATATATATATAAATGTGTAAAAATAACTTTTTCTTGTACTTATTTTTCTTTACTTTAGAGCAGAATATGATGTGCTAAATGCGCGAAGTTAGCACACCATATTTTCAGTTTTAATTTTTTGATATAAAAACTTCTTTTTATTTCGATAAGGAATTGTAGAACCGTGAAAAGAGAGTATTATTGGAATTGTCGTTATGTTTTTATATTATATAAATATATTATATATTATATAATAAAATAGCATGCTGACTTTACAGATCCCACTTTTAGGTATCCGTAAAGTTAAAACGGTATTCTATTAATATTTACAAAATAATGACAGTAGCATTTTTACTAACTAAAAAAAAAAACAAAATTGAAAAAGTAGAAGCTGGAACTCTGAAAATAATTGTAGAGCATAGAGTTTTGCTGGAACTAGCGAGAAATGTTGCTAAAATTGCAATAAATCAACGGCATGATACTTTTCTGTCAAGTGTTGTGATGTACATTTAAAGTCTATCAAAACTGGCAATTGGTATTTTCAATGTTGTTTTCAAATTACACATATTAGTATAACTCGAGAAGTACTAACAAGAAACCGTGTTCTCGAATTTGTTACATTTTATATTTTTCATGAGAACCATCACATTCTGTTAAATAGTAAAAGATAATAATCAAACTCCTCGAGTTAAATAACATTTTGTTATTTTTAGTTTCTACCTATTTCAAAATGGAAATCAATCGTTTCTGTGATTAGTTTCATCGTCCATATTAACGTATGTTTAGTAAACTAGATATGTTAGTAAACATACACTTAGTAAACTAAATATGAATCAAATTGAATACATTTTCTTGAGTTAAATTGTTTAACTCCATTATGTTTTAATCAAATTAACGATATGTAGATAGAAGTAACAGCAACCTATAAAAATAATTACAAAAAACTCAAATTGAGTGTAATTTGACATTATAAATTTAACAGTGTCTCTTTTCTCGCAATTTTAACAGACAATCGTTGTCGTTGTGAATTATGCAACATGCTATAACCCGATTTGTCTGCTCATATCCTATGTCATGAAATGCACTTAAAGCAGGAACGTGAGATAACTCGACCTGGAAATATTCGCTTATCGATCTCGCATACTCCTGATGATTTTATAACGAAATTTACAAGTACCACTCGAATATCCATTAATTCGCATTAGATCTATTAGAAGACGATTGGCTAAAAAAAGAATCACGCTAAATGATTGAAGTTTCATGCGCATGCAAAATGTCTGCAAGTCTATCTCAGTTAATAAAATAATCTCAAATTTAAAATTAATTAAAAATAAATTTAATTAAATTAATCATTATACAAATATTTCCGTTATAAATAAATATATAACGTGTTAGTGTATATTTCAAAATAGATAATATAAAACTAAGTAGATAAATATCATATAATACAAAACTTATACATTATATAACTCATTATCTCGAAAACTATAAATAGAATATTATAATAATGGATGAACGTGTAAAAAAAAGTGCAGAAAAAACTGTCCCATAAAAAAAAATGAAGTCGTGAATAGAAACTTAATAGCACCAGCTCATTGAGTATAAATCATTAAGATAAATGAATCACGCGAGCACAAAAAATTAGTAAGTAGTAAAGACATAAATATAGTCAGCCAGAGAAATTCTTCAATCGATAACAATAAATTTAAATTCCAACTTCCCAAAAACGAGTTTTGATCTTAATAATAAATGTATCGAAAATTTACGTGCATCCTATGGAATATAATTGAAACAATTAAACCCTTCCCACCTCTTCCAATTGAGAATAATATCGAATGTGACATACATATCACACGGATACAATATATTTTTTTAGTGATTATGAAAACTGTTATTATTAAATTATGGATTGTGTCTTTCAAAACACAATTACTTTCAAATTGTACATGCCATATATTACAACATTTTTTTGTAAATTGTCTTATTTCGTATAGTTTATCATACAATTTATGCATGTATTCAAATACGATAAATGTAAGCACATAGAAATAAATTTAAAATATCTCTCTCAAAAGGAGAAATATATAATTGAATTATTTTATTTTTATTACATATATTTAAAAAATTAATTTAATTTTAATTAGTTCACTTTATTTTTTGCTTCAATCTAAAATTATCACTAGTCAACGTCTATGTATAATTGAATTTTAAAATTAAATCCAATAAAATATTACGACGTACATGCAGTCCAAGAAGAAGTGACTTTATGCACGTGCAACAGGTGCACATGTTCATTGATCAACAGCGCGCGAAGTAAAATCGAATGGTTGCCGTGTACATACATTATACGTTCATTTGCACAAAGGACACTCACCATAAATTCCTCATGAATATCTCATGTTACGTAGGATAATCGACCATTGCGCAGCGTAACATATTATCACGTACAAATAAATAGCTGCGATCTCTGCGAGCGCGGCAAACCAGAAATGTTGTATTTCATACTCTGTTTAGTTTGCACTCTGTTTACGGATAGTCCCGGAGTTCAAAATAGCCTAAGGTATGATCAAAGGAATTAGCCTGTATCGCGAACCGGTATATTTCCATTTAAATCAGTATACTCTCATCGAAAATGAAAATACAAAACAGTAGTACTCTGAAGTCCTAAATACATATGCACATGAAATACGAAGCAAGTTGATTCAAATTATTTAAACACGCCACTGCTTGTGCGTTGTTCTTTAATAATTCTTCCAAGATTCTTTCGCTAATTTTTCTTCAGCGAAAATGTTGCCGAATACTTGCAATTTTGGAGAAAATTATTATGAGAAACAACTTCTAGAAAATTAAATCAAGAAGAGAAAATAAATAATATTAATATTTAAAAGTATAAAGAAATTTAATTTAACAAGATTTTAATTCAAGATGCTTAAAAACTTGAGCGGTTGAAAATTAAAAGAAAAAACAAAACACGAGTGTCTCAACAAAATTTCAAGATTTCGACACAAAACTGATTAAGAAACTTGCTATTAAAAATAAATCAAGTAGATGTAATGCTTCCTTACATATATTATATGTTGTTTAATTAATTTTATTATTAAATTATTATTATTAGCGTAATATGGTTATCAATTGTCATATGTTACGCTGCTAAATCACAGATAACATAATAAAAAATCCAATAGATAACACTCTTCCAACTGTTTTAACAGATGTAACCGCAACTGACTCATATCCATGAAGGTCACCCATCAATAATAATCCGGATATTCAATTAATGGAAAACGCGGAGCGCGAGAGACGCTCGAAACATTCGTTTTTAATTGGATTATCTACTATGAGTTGGAGCTTCTAGGAAGTAACGAATCGTATAATGCTGATATTAGTTAAAGAAGAAATTAGCTACGTTTCTTGACGCGCAAAAATAATTAAAATAACTTTTTCTCTTAACTATAGCTATCCTACAAACTTTTATACAATTTATGGTCTCTGTAATACATAGTGCGAATTCTAATAATCAAATCATTAATTTTTAATTTAGATGGATTAAAATAGCATGTTCACAAATGTAATTGTAGATCTTTAATTAATATCAAGATTATATCTATATTAAAAATGTTTTATGAATAATGATCTATTTTGTATAGTAATCGACCACTTCATTCTATTAAAAAAATTAATTAAATTAATTTATTTTAAATACATCCAATTTACTAGATATATTTGTATTTAATTTCAATATCAAATTTGATATTTCAATGTTTAATGCATACAAACTCCATATTGCGCTCGATAAAGCAGCCAATTAACTCTTAACACAGAAATTTATCAATAAACTTTTCTCTGCCAACATCTATTGACTACCTATCGATTGAAAACTATTAATTGGCACCGAGAGAATGTTTTATTATTTTCATCATTTTCTATGTATTTTTCAAAAATATATGATCAATCACCCAATTTGAAGAATGTTCGCAATAATAACGGTCAGTCGGTGATGTATATCGATCTTTGCGAAATGTAGGTAAAACTAATGCAAGTAAAACTAATGCAAGTAAAATCCGTAAAAAATAACTCTAAATCGAATCAAGATTAATATTTATATGCACGGCTTCTGATGTAATATGCAGGAATAATCAATGTTATTAACATTTCAAATAACAGAAACTTCAGAGATAAAATAAATGATAGATTTATTTTATCTCTGAAGTTTTTGTTATATCTAAAATGTTAATAAAAATGATTATTCCTGCATATTTTATCATTATGCAGGAAACCGTGCATATAAATAAATTGTTATAGAATTACTCTTTACAAATTTTTTCACGAAATTAATAATTACAGCATAAAATACTTAAAATTTAGAGAATTTATTCCGCTAAACCCACTTCGTATCTCTTTATCTTTATCATATATGCGTGAATGTGCGTGATTAAAATACTTTTGCCTTCCATTTAATAATATGAGAAATATTCTGAAATAATTAAAATTATATAAAAATAAAATTATCTTGCTGCTGCCTAGACTGATAATGAGCAGTTTAATAACATTGATTACCAATATTCTAACAGACATTAAATACGTGTCACTCTAATACGTTGACGTTACTAACGTCAATGTTGATACCCGACCCACCGAGATGTTACCAAAGCATCGAGAGACATTAAATGGATCTAATAGATGTCAAAATGTTCTAATCTGATGTTTCATCTGACATGCAAGTAATATTGATTTGTCTTACAGTTTTCATATCTTGCTTGAAAATATAGGTGCAACACAATGTGATAAATTCGAATGCTAATTCTATCAAAAATTGATCACAAATTTTCCGATCACCAATGTATATATAATTAAGGACAAATTAATCTTTTTCATACATTCATATATTTGTTCATTTAATATTAAAAAATCGAATGCTTTTTTTCGACAATACAAACTAAAAAAACTTTTAGTTTAATTTTATAAAATCTTTGTATAAAATTGTTTAATATATAATATTAAAAAATCTTTTTTAAGCATTTAGAAGATTTTTTAGAAGATAATTAATTTTTGGAAGATCAAAATTCTTCAAAGATGAATTTACATAGACTATATTTCTATTGCAATCTTAATTACCAAGGTATTAATGTTAATTAGGACATTTGCACGCTAGATAAGAAGAAGCTAGAGCCCTAAACTTCTCAAACAATCTATCAACGGCGAATAGGTGATTTCCGGAGTATCACGTATATCATAGCGAAGGTATCGGGGTTAAGTACGAGCAATCATCCAATAAATTTAAATGTTAAGAATCGCGTTTCATTGATAGAGGTGCTCTGTAAAATATTATAGCAAGTCTAAGTAGACCAGATATTGGACATAAACAATGATACTTCATGATTATATTATCTAAACAAACGGTATATGTAATCCAATTATACAAACGAAAAAGAACAGTTGTCATACTATTTATTGCGCATTTGTATCAATATTTAGATTTCGTTGGAATCTGAAATATATGTCCAAAATAATAATAGCAATTATTAGCAATTTAAATTAGCATTTTAAAAGTTTAATTGTTTAAAAGTTTAATAACACATTCTAGTTCAAAAAAATTATGTGGCACCTATATTAATTTAGAGACATAAAATTGAATATCATATATCTTCAAAACGTTTAAAACACTAATGTTTAGCAACATGTTATAATATAACGTTAAAATATTATACATATAATATTAAAATTTCATAGCTTTCAAAACTCTCAAGTTTTCATATTTTCTTTAAACTATTGAATCAACTATACCCAAATAATTTAAAAAATTTTTATTCTGGCTTTCAATATTACCAAGTGACCTAAAATTTCCATTATATTTACAAATGACTTAAAGTGGTCAGAGTCTCCCTTACCATTATCTTAAAAATAAGTTTGTTCCCAAATGTATTCTTATGATTTTGATTATCCAATCGAACCTAACATTAATTTTCTTCATAATTGAACTTTAGCAAGAAGTTTCCAATGGGAGGAGAAAGATTAAAGATATACGGAAGAGGGTCAAAGGAAAAACAACGAGCTACCGTCGACGTGCCGGGAAAATGGCCGGAAGGTAAAACTAAACCAAAATTGATGATTCCACGATGGAACGTCAATCTTTGTTATACCACGCCTCTATGCCAAGGCCATCTTTTTTATCGAGAGCTTACGTAAAAGCCATGTAGAAAAGTTAAATCTTTTCCTCTTAACCGTGCGCGAGCACAAAAGTAAAATAAGAATTTAACTGTAGATATCAAACATACCACCATATGTCGCTCCATCATTTTTTTTCCAAGCAAATTCTCACTTCCATTCGACGACTCAGCTAAGAATTAAAAAACAAACGAAGCTGTAATAAAATTTGACTGTCACTCGAAAAAATTTACATGCATACAACACGCTCACGATTTTATATACGGTATAAAATTGGCGGATACATGCATGTATATATTATATATATA
>NW_017305179.1:491095-493930 GCF_001594115.1 Trachymyrmex septentrionalis
CCACATTCCATATATATTATTTTTCGCTGTGTTTTCGATATGTTTTCCATTAAAAGAGACCTCACTATGGACGATATGTATATACGGCTTTCCTTTATTTTTATTTTCTGAACACGTAGGCGCGCAGAAAAACTTTTTACTTTATCAAGCAATCAAGCAAATTGGCCCAGAAAATCGCACTTACATTTTTTTATCCTTTTTTTTTATTGCTTAGCCAGGAACCAAGAGACAAGTACGTCAAACTTGTGCAGAATTTTGAGAAAGTAAAATCTCTTCATATTTTAAGAATAAAGCATGTGATATCGGATAATCAAAATCATAAGAATACATTTGGGAACAAACTTATTTTTAAGATAATGTGGTAAAGGATAGACTCTGACCACTTTAAATCATTTGTAAATGTAATGGAAATTTTAGGTTACTTGAAATATTAAAGCCAGGACTGGATGAAAATTTTTAAAATTATTTGCGTATATATATCTAAGACTGAAAGAAAATTGAAAAGTATCAAATCATTAATTTCTAGAGGTGTCTTCAGACGATATGGCCAATGTACGCCAAATATTGTACACATACAAACGCATGGCTGACATGCATAATTATCCATGAATGTAGACCAATTGAGTGAATGTGTGCAAAGTTGGCTTATGTTGGTCAAATTGTCTGGAGACATCTTATGATTAAATGTGAGATTTATTTTGACGAAAGTGACAATTTAGTAATAAAGTAGATAATTTACGATTAATAAAACGAATAATTGTCATAATGACAGATAAAACATCAAATTCTCGTAGCGTCTCTGACAGCGTTATATTCATTAAACGCATTTATATATATAATTCCATTTAACTTTATCTTTATTAATAAAATTAGAAAACTTCGGAAATATACAATTTGCGCCGAGTATCCCACTTTTCCCGTTCAGTTTCATATTTCGCGCAACATCTTATATTTAAGCCCGATTGCAACAGTTGATTAATGGCAACTCTCGATAATTCAGTTTATTAGTATTGCAAATAGAGAAACTGCAATATAAAAGAAACTACGGAATAGTTAACCCAAGGTTAATTAACTTGAATTGTAGACGCAGATTGGTTTTAAAGGTTACATTGTTGTTATGAGCGAAGTAACACGAGTTTCCCGATTTCGCGATAGATGTTCCAACGACCGCTCGTTTCGTTTTATTTCTCGCCAGTAATGAGCACGATTTCATGCATAGAAAAAGCCGCGACATATTATGTATACGCGTAAGTACTTGCGCAAATGACAAATGATTAACAATGAAATTGCAGAACCCAACAAATTTATCTTCTCGCCGAGACATCCTTTTTGCGAGACATCTCAAGATACAGCCCGCGAGTTTCCTTCTCGCAAATTAATCGTTCTCACAATCAGAAAATCATAAATTACATGCGATATAAAACCTTATTAAGTTGGCTGGAAGTATTTAGCATAATTATGCCAAAAATTTATAGAATATACGTGACGGATATTTTATCTTTATACTTTTCGATTGAATATATGTAAATGAGTTGAGAGATATAAGATAATAATTAATTATTTGAATATAATGCATAATAATTTCATTTAAAACAGAATTAAAAATAGAATTTGATTCGAACGAATTTTCTAAAAAAACATTTCTAAAATAAATTTTTTTTTTTTTTATAAAAAAAGATTTTTACTTGTTAATATTAGAACATATTTACATAGTTAATATTAGAAAAATTCTGGATTATTTATTTAGTTACTTTTTAATTCTATATTACATTATCAACAGTTTTTAATCAATATTTAATAAAAATTAAAATTTAAACAAAAATGAGGAAATTTGAGAGCGAAAGAGAGATTCTGTTTACAGGTATGTGCCAAAAAAAGTCCGATTACAGATAGAGAGTTAAATAAAACCAACCAATTTTTATGTACAAATCGCCTATTTAAATTCGCTCTGCTTTCTTGGAAAAGTTTAAAAATAGAAGTATCCTATCTCTTTTCTCATGTATCATATTTCCTCTCTTTACACGCGCGTGCACAGATTATATTATTGAAGATGATTACATGCACGAGCGCAAAATCGCTGCCTGTCCATCACAGTTTCATTGAACTTGGTAGATAAAATCGACAAGTTAGTGGGCGATGAGGATCAAAGACGGGAAGCTTATAAAGAGTAAATGGGAAAACGCGAGAGCACGGCGTAAGATAAACAAATAGCGATGCGTCAAGTGCTTCCATGTACACGCTGCGAAGCCGTTTCTCGAGTGATTACATAATTTTGGAATCCGATAGGATTCTATTTTCAAAAACACGTAGGAATCTGCGAATCTCTCATTTGCAAAATGCTAGAAACGATAGTCTTCGAAAAAATAAACACTATAAGTAAAGTCATAAAATGCAAAACGACATAAAGTCGAATTTGAACTACCTAGCTACTTTTAATAAACTGCAACGACCGAAATAATTATGTTATTTTATAATCAAGAATAAAAAATCTACATGATAGTACAATTTTACATTTGGCGTTGGTGAATCATCAATTTTATAAGCAATAAATATTTTAAAGCATTTTCATAAAATACTTATAAATTTGAGGTTCTATTAAATATTTTTTTTATTGCACAATATCATTATTATTATATTTTAATATTAGCTACTTTTATACAAAAAGGCAGCTGAAATTATTTTAAAAAATACCTCAGCAAACAGGACAATTACTAGAATAAAATTCATAAACGCATATATTCTTTCATTTTTGCTTGAAGCAACGAGCAAAAACATTTTTCCGTTATTTGATAAAGAATAACTTTTAACTTTTATTAAATTTGCTTATCAACAGTT
>NW_017305179.1:494030-499613 GCF_001594115.1 Trachymyrmex septentrionalis
TTACTCAAAGTAAGCAATGTAAATTATTCCATGCCAATGCAGCGGAAATTACTAAGGTTACAAAAGCCAATTTCGCGCATATATTAATAACAATAGCGTTAGTTGTAACAATGAAACTGCAGTTATTTTATTACGTTCATAAAGTGATTAAACAATAAAAAATCTGTCACACATCAATATGTTTTTGCATTAAATACTAATATGACGCAGTGACCCTATAATACATTAGACCGCTATAATACATAATTTACTGCTGATGTAGGAAGATATGTGGGCAATAACTGCTCGTTAGCATGTCGATTCTACTTAATTAATTTTATCGTAATTGTCGGAACAAAGTTTAATCTCATCGAGTTGCATTATCATCAGCGTCCTTATTCGTTTATTACAGCTAAACATAAAATAATGATAATTCGTTACAAAGTCTCTTTCTAGTATAAATAATATTTATATAGTTTATCGCGCAATTTTGAGAAAAGATTATATACAATTAAGAAACGACTAATTTTCATTGTTTTTCTTCTGTATCGATGTAAAATATTTGTTAATGTTTATGAAATTCTATTGTTTATTTTAAAATTATAAAGGACGTAACATAAATAATAATTGCATATTCTATAGATTATTTAAAGTTCAAAATTCCGATACAAAAATGTTGAGATCTCAAAAGCTTTCGACTTATAAACATTTCTTTTATTATGTGAAATATTTAACTCTGATGATGAAATATTTAAATCTGATATTTTTCTTTGCTTTATTTCAAATAATACAAAATTAAATTATAAATAAATATGTAAGTAAATATGAAAGATTAATCACTGTAAGAATAAATAAAATTAACAATCATTAACCTTTTTTATTAAAAAAGTTTCTTATTTAATAAATTGATTGTAACGTGTGATTATAAATTACGTGCGACTAAAATATTTTCTATTCTTCTTTTATTTATGTGACGTGCATATAAATATATATTAAATTTATAAAATTTCATACATAAAATTATTAAAATATGTACATCTTCATGATGTTTTACGTTTTTCAGTAAATCTTATCTTGTAGAAGCACTCATCAAAGATGATGCGCAGCAGTAGAGTTATAACACTACATTAATCTGTAAAATATAAATACATCCGGATTACAGTAATGTCGAAAATAAGATTTCGAAGAAGCATTGTGCAGCGCGCATAAATCTTTTATTTTTAATAAATATATAATTTATAAACCAATTAATTCCCTCCCCCTTAGCATAATCTTTTTTCTTTTTACAATTCAAAAAAGTATAAACTTCTACAAAATTCTACAAATAAAAGTTCTTTTCTCCTAGCTCATATAAAATATCAAAATAAATGACCCAAATAAATTATTTGCGCATATAACAAACAATTGGCAAGCAAATTCAACACACAAGCGAAAAAGACAAATTTTTATTTAAAGTTAAAACTTCGCAAATTCGATTGGACGCATTGGAGTGCGTATTAAAACCATTGCACTGTTAATTTTAATCTGAGTATAAAAGTAAAATGTATAAATATTTCGAATTATAAAGTACGTATTTTATTTAACAACACAATAAAGTATATTGAAAATTTCACATTAATTGGTTTTTAATATATATTTTTATTAAACGCACATCTTTATGTCAATTTGTGTATGACGGTTTTAATGCGCATTGACAAGGGACCTGTCCGGAACAGAATCGATTCTTCTTGAAGTATATTATTAAACACAAAAATCTAGAGATATGTATTTTTTTATATCAGTCCAATTTCAGATTTTCTGGACAGTTCCTTGTGACAAGTTCTTTATGAGTGCGTTGAATTCGTACTATTCTATTGATAAATATTACTTACCATGAGGTTGCTTCACGCAACGTTCCGACGCTCGATGCCTCCTAGGTCGCCTCCTCCTCTCAGATTTATTCACTGCACTTATTTTTTTCTTTTCTTCTCTTCTCTCTTTTCACATAACACTCACTCACGAAAACTTACGCAATTAATTACGATCACATACTGATTACAGTGATTATTAAAATACAACTGTAGGCGAGATATTTCTCATTCCTGACGTTAATAACTGCATACGACACACATTTAATTACTTTCCAATGCAAGACTAACCCGATGAGAACAGGTTCGAATCTACATTAAATCCACGTACTTTACGTGAACAAAAATTCATTGAAATAATATCTACATAAATATAACATGACATGTCAACAAAATATTAAAATTTTAACTTGAATTACATTGAGTGAAAATCAATGTGAGTTTATTCACATGAATTTCATATTATTATCTTCTAGTTTTATCCCCGTTAAATTTTATCAGTAATTCTATGTGGATTATATGTATTAAAATCTATACGGAAGTGTCTACGTATTCAAAAATATGTAACAGTATCTACGTAGAATTTTAAGGAAAATTTATTGCAACGAAGTATTACACAATGTTATATTTACATGAATATTACATCAATGAATTTTTGTCCATGTAATTCATGTAAAATACGTAAAACACTCGTTCTTATCGAGAACGCGAGAAATGTACGGTCGTAAAAATCTACGAGCCATTCGACGAATCACGACTGTTTAGCAAATTATCAAAGTATGAATAAAATATGCGGCTCTTTTATATAAAATAGGCTCTTTTATATAAATATCAAGCTAGTTTCAATAAAGGCGCGCCAAGCAAAAGTCAATTGTTACGAGATATTTTCTATGAAATATTGCCTGTAAAATTGCTGATATAAAACGTTATTTTCTACGCATTCTCGATTAATTATTTGTAAACGGTCAACATATCGCGAGCCCTCTGTTGCTCAAATTACGTAGAAAGCGATTCACGTATTATTCCGCGCTCTCAATTCGTATACATCAAACAATTTTGCGAATTTTATTATTGTGATTTGATAAAATCACGAATTTTGAAAGAATCCAAATAACAATAATATCAGTATCCAAATATCGTTACAAAGAAAGAATCTTTGGTTGTGAATATAAAATCCGCGGAAGATTCAAACTAATGTACCTAATTATCATCACCAAAAAAAACTAGATTCGCTCGCGAATAAGTATTACAAAATAATAATTTAAAATAACTTTCCACTTTTTATCACTTCGATTTCTGTCAAATAAATCGCGCAAAATATTAACACATTAATAATCAACCTCGACGAGCTTACGAATTGGGGATCGTGAGGGTCGAGAAGTCGTGCGAGAACGACTAATAATAATTCCGGAAGGGAATGAGATGCTTTCGGCGTCTTATTATTCTAATTTCTTGGAAAGAGATGAAGAGTAAATTGTACCTCGGTTAAAAAGTTGATCGCAAATTGTGAAACCGAGACCTTAATTAAGGGCCTATTCTGTAACTCTTGACGACTGTAACTGTAGCGTTAGTGTCGTTGCGCATCTTTTTTACTATGTACGAAACCTGCGCGACGACGTTGCGTAACATTATAGTTGCAGTTATTAAGGGGATGCTGGAGTGATCTAATTATCGATATTACAATTGTATAAAAATCTCCAAATTGATTGAACGAAATAAAAAAAATCCTTTTACGGGATTAAAGTAGACTCAAAATTAGGAAGTGGTGCAGTGGAATTTATATTAAAATAAAAAAAAAATTGAAAACTTATTTAATTTTTTTTTTTTTAATATAAAGTCCACTGCACCACTTCCTAATTTTGCGTCTACTTTAATCCCGTAAAAAGATTTTTTATTCTGTTCAGTCAATTTGAAGATTTTTATATGACTGTAATATCGATAATTAGATCACTCCAGCATCCTCTTAAGAATTACAGAATTGGCCCTTTAGTATTTGCCGCGATTAGTTTCGACGAGCAGTGAAAGATACGCGGAGCAGCTCTCGCCGCTACTTACTCGGTCGAGTGTCTATGGTTGGCTGAATGATAGCGCGTCGACCTTGTATGATTATACGCAGCGCGAGGTGGGCACGTGTTATGGTTATGGCATTCCAGTCTTGTTTACGCATCACTGTACGCCGTTAAGGGACAAACATAATTGCTTTAATTTGAATATTTCCATAAAATATTTAACGTATCGAATTTTGTAAAATATTCAGGGTATTATGGAATATTTCGTGTACACCAAATATCCCAAATATTCTCACGTTTCAGACTAGACAAAGGGATTATTGTCGATTTGCGTTTTGTTTGTCATATATAATATATAATTTGATATATTATTTAGCAAATATCGATTATACGTAATATTATCCAGTCTTTTCTTTACTGAGAATTTATGAATGGTTGATTAATTATGTCATATTAAAATATTAAAATATTAAATCTTATTTTTGTTTGAAGAATACAATTTATTTTTTGTTTTAATTAAATAAGTATTTTACGTAAATTAATTTTTTTGCTATTATTTTCCTTTCTAAATGCTTATCTTTCAAGAGGAATCAATAGACTAAGAATTGTGATTTTAAGTTCTAACAAACTAAATTAAAGGATTAAATTGCTCTGCAAAAATTGTGTGTAATTAAGCGTAACTGTTTAAATTTTCAATAGAGATTGTATATTAAAATTAAATCTTGTTATTAGTAATCAATACATAATATTTGTACGATATCTAAACATATAATATTTAAAAATATAAGAAATATAAATATTAATATAAAAAAATCAAAAGACAAAAATCGGTAAAAATATAAAATTATTATTATCTGCATTACGAAAATCAATAACGTGATCAAGTGCAATTATTGTCTTAACTCGAAACCTATTATGTACCTCGACATTTTGTCATTATAGAATTTAATTAATTTCTCAACTTTAATATTTTTAAAATACTGTAAAATATAATTGCGGTTATATTTCTTTTTACATCCCGTCCAGATATAAAACAAGTAAACGAAAAGCACGTACACAGGCAGTAAATAGAAAACTAAAGATAAATAATAGCTGACAGTGAACTAGTCGCTGACATAAACGAGACTTAAACGCGATAAATTAATGTAGACAAAAATATGAGATGCAAATAAGTCATTACGAGCGATTATATGCATACAAAAATTGTATGTGCTCATCACCGTGATGAGTCTGATCGAGCAAGAAAGCGTGAACAAACGCGAATGAAAACAAGATTTAATGATCACCTCTGATAATACGGTTTGTATTTATAGAAGCAAATTGTTCGCTCGTGTTCGTTCCTGTTCGCCCGCTTGATCTAAATTCGATTTAATCTTAGCTATATTTGTTACCGTAACTTCCGTAAAAATGGACATATTTCAATTTTTTTTTTTCAATCGATGAAGAATTGATTAAGGAATAAGTCTATGTATAAAAATCGATAGAATTAAGGAGCTCCGAAATATATAGGTTTAAAGAAAAAGAAAAGTTTAAAAACACGAAAAAATCTCCAATTAGCAAATTGCACTGGGGCTTCTGGGATCCCAATGACGTATATGTATAACTAGGATTAAGAAGTGTATATGCGTATCTATTAGGTGTACAAAAAAGTTCTGAGCTTTTTTTTGTAAAATTCCTTTCCCATCGTATGTAATCGTACGGAAATGGCTTGCTGCGTAACGCCAAGCTGTTCTGCAAGCTCCTTTTCA
>NW_017305179.1:499713-550655 GCF_001594115.1 Trachymyrmex septentrionalis
AGCTTCTGGGATCCCAATGACATATATGTATAACTAGGATTAAGAAGTGTATATGCGTATCTATATTACTTACTTTCACGGGTATGCAGAATATAATTAACAGAAGATCAGCTGTAGCCAGACCGCCCAAGAAAACGTTCGTCGGTGTCGCCGGCAATGGCCTGAGTCGACAAAGAGTCGAAGCAATGATAATGACATTACCTGAAAAAAATTACAATTCCTTGATCGTAAAGAACCAACGGTATCGTTAGAGATTCCAAGAAGAACTTCCGAAGGAGAAGACCTTCGAAATATTTTAAATTGAAATTAAAGAATTGAAGTTCTTATTAATTTTTCCTGCCTAATGTATTGTATTATAGAATCAAATAATATTGCGATTGCGTTCAATAATTTACATTTGTCGATAGATTTAATATCGCAGATGAGCATTATTTTGTAATTATCTCTTGCGGATAATTGCAAAGTCGTTTACGACGGTGATACTATGAAAGTTAATTACTACGGGAAATAATCGAGTTTAAATAAATTATTTTCCGGGATCGATTTTATGCGTATATATTATTATATAACGAGCTTTATCTTATATCGTGTCGTCAAAAAAATATTTATATATTTGCACCGAATGTATTATTTATTTAACGGTCTATTTAGTAGAGAGAAATGTTGATGCTATGATTAACTGATTACGTTGAGACAAATTTAGTCATTGTCAAAATCTATCTCTCTCTCTTCTTGTTTTCAAATTATAATAACATAATTACTGAAAATCGAAGCATCTATCAATTGACCGCGTTTCATGAATTCCGGCTTCAAATCCCACACTTCAAATCCCAATTGTTGTTAACAATTATTAATAGCCATACGTCAAACAAAACAATTGCCGCGCTTTGGGAAACCGAGAAATACAGGAAACTATGTTCGGTCGTGCGAATTGATGAAGGGTGATTCGAGATCCCTACAACCATTTGTACTCGAAATGACTTGTATTATACTGGTAACTTGTACGATAACACGACGCCGTGTAGTTAAGAGCATATTAGGCTCTGCTGCACTTTGCAAAGAGACGTTTGCGATTTCCATGCGAGAAACAGGATTTGTCGTTCGCAAATACTCTATTCACTACACCGTATCTAATTCGCCTGTTTAAGACGAATTACGAGTATTACTTCGCTTCTATTTACCATCCAATTAGCGATTTTGCGGAACTGGAATGTCTCACCAGCAACATACGATAATTTTTTTTCCTTTCGTAATATACTCCATGATGAAAAATAAGGCAACTACTATGTAATTCTCACTGCAACGCGAGTGCGATTTAATGTAAAGCATAACATGTTACGTTGTTGTTCATACAGTAAATCACGAGCGAGAGAGTAAAATCTTCTGTTTCTCTGTTGTTAATATAAGCGCTATGTTTTACGGTTCCACAATTGTTTTCTTTTTTAGACATGTCGCGTAATTAACGATTTTGCAAATATTTCTTTTATTGATCAAAACGAAAATATATATAGATACTCCTCGCTCTCTTTCTAGAGTAAAAACAATTTAATAAGGACGCAATAATAAGTTAATTTAATAGCGATAATTGATTCATAACAATTAAAGTTTCAATATGTTTCAAAATTATTATTAAATTCACAAATTAATATTTTAATTTTAACAGTTTGACTTCAAAAGAATAAATTAATAATTGTAATATACACGTTATTGAAACGTTATTTATAATTTTGTAATACTTCACTAACACGCAAAAAAATATTTTGCTGCTCCAGTTAGAATTATTTTTTGATTCTGATAGAAAATTATGTATCGTACGCATAGAATTTATAGCACAAATCTAAATTCTATTTCTGCCATCTATATGATTACATGCAATAAGTATCCAATATCGTAATACTTGTTAAAAATTTGTCTATTTTATCTAACTTTTCGTACTTAGATAATTTTCACTGTAACTGCAAGATCACTTTTTTGAGTAAAAACTTTTTGCAAAATTTTAATGCTTAAATTAATTATCGTAAAATTTCGTTTGGATTTTTTTACATATCATTAGTATCAATAGTTCGAAAATTATTTGATTTATTGATATTCTGAAACTAATTATACCGGTAAAACTTTAGAGACAAGTTAAATTAAATAAAATTGTTAGAAAGTTTGTCAAAATAGTTGAAATAGAGATTTAAACGAAGCCGCAGCTTGCTCGAATCTCTACTGTACAGTAGAAATTAATTTACGCTTTGAGAGAGAGAGAGAGAGAGAGAGAGAGAGAGAGAGAGAAAGTAAACAGCTTTCGCTGTGTTAAAGTTATAGAATTCATAATACAGTACAATTCTGTGTACATTTCACCCAAATTACAAATTATATATCGAATGAACGCAACAAGAAGCTATATCATATTAATATATTCATGTAACATTAATATTCATCAAGCGATTAAAATACGGTTGAACTTACAATTACTTCGTATGATTAGTTATGTCGATTAATTTAGGAAAATATAGTCACGTAAAATAGATTTTACAGAGACAAGTCAATGAATTAAATATAATTTTCTGATGTCAAATTAAAGATGATACACTTAAATAATTATGTAAAAATCTTACGTAAAAGAACAACAAGAATTAAGAGAAAAATTTAGAATATAATATATTTAATTTAAGATTTTTTTAAATCATTATTTCTTTACGAGTAAAAACATTGCTCCTTTAAAACAAAAATATATATATCTATATACATCTGTATATTTCACACGCATATTGTCCAATTTATTTAAAACATTCTCGTCAACTTTTAATAATTTTAATGAATACTATAAACTTCGGTTACGATACATTGATCGATTCTGTGTAAAATGTGTTGATATTTTCGATTAAAAATTGTTTGTATACATGTCTATTTGATTTATTGACTTATACATATACAAAAGCACGAAAATATTAAACTTACCGATTAATCCGAGAAAAAACGTCAAAGTGTAGACGACCAAAACAGGAGCCAATTCCGCCCATTCAAAGTGATTGAAGGAATCGTTGATATCGTAATCAGGAAAATCCGTCACGTTGGTGCTGTTCGATTGAACATCGTCCACCAACTCGTCAATGACCGACATCACAGTGAGATTATCGAGGACCATTTTTATCGAAATCATGTATCGTTACTCCTAAACATATGTTATTGCCACGCGGCTTCATGTTTTACTAGAGTTGCCATTATTTTTAAAGACAGTGCATGGAAACATGTGTACGTAATTACGAGAAAGAAGACGTGTAAAAGAATCTAGGTTTTTTTATGTTTATCGTCGTTTTTTTGCACATTTCTATGTAAATTTGAATTTGTTGTTTTCGAAGGGCATTTAAATGTAGTTACATGATAGTTATACACGGAGTTGTCAGACTGCTCAACGAGAAGTAGGACACATGGCAACCCTAAGTTTTACACACGACCGAGCTTTCATGGAGCATTCCGCTAATTCCGGTACTGTCCAGGTATCCACACAAATTGAGTTTCCTTGTTTTCATCTTAGCGCGATTCGTTGTCGCTGAAAAAAAGCAAAGAAAAACTATCAGCTTGCAATGAGTGCAATACTTTATTTAATGAAATACGTTCGTATAAACTATCACAAATTGACAAACGTATTTTATCTATCAATATAATCCATCACAAAATCCACTTTATTATTTGAAATATTTATTATAAATTCAAGAAATAAAGAACATTAAGTCTATCTATATAAAAATAAACGTGTGAAAAAATATTCTATATAATTATTGAAAAATTGAAAAAGGAATTAATTAGAGAATATTGAAAGAAATATATAAAATGCAAAATTTCTTTTGTTTAATTTTCGAGAATCGGGAAACCTTAAGAGAATGAATTTGACGTAAACGTCTAATTGTTGCTATAATTTAATGCAGGTCGCATTTATAAGTTCTAAAGGAAGCTTTGTGCCAGAGGTACTTTATATTCGAAGAAGGGCGCTATCCACAAAGATCAGCGGCAATTGTGTTCCCAGAAATTATTCGTTCTGTTTATCGACGCAGCGTTATCTACGACAAACGATCTCTTTAATGAAACATCAACTTTAGCTTGACATATACGGAAACTAAGAGCCTGACAGCTCTACCTTAAAGTGGTTCTACAGTAAAGTGCCGAAAATTTGTGGTGTCTCATCAAGTGCCCACCCAAAATCACAAATATATCTATATATAGGTACGTGTATATTTTAATGAAATAGTATGAAGTAGATAGATATTTAGTGTGCAAAATTAATGAAAAAAAGAAATTGATTTCTTGTATAATTTGTTCTTGTAAAAATTCGATATCTCACCATATCAACATTAAATATCTTTCCAAAATAACCGATGATGTATTACTTTTTTGTACCATTACAATCGTAATTTCTTTAACTATCATAATCTCGTTTTTTAGAGAAATCTATGATAATGTTTGTATGCAATTAGTCAAAGAAGACCTCTGATCTTTATCACTATCTTTACTAAATTATATGTTAAAAGTTACATTTTCAACATTATTTTCTCTCTTATTTCATCGATAACCTACCCTAGAATTTTACACACGTCAAGTTCGGTACTTTAATTTCATTATATTAAAAAATTAAACATTTTAATGGTAACTCGATTTACTGTAGAACCACTTTAAGTTGTAAACGTGTCGCGTTTCGCACGCAGGCGAACCAACAATCGTTTTCCGATCAATAATCGACATATGACATTCGTCATAATGCAGCGAGATGCAGCCACTAAAACGCATCGCATATGATTTATGCGCATAAATTTTCCGAGACAGAAACGCGTATCTGCAATATTAACATCGAAAGTACACTTCGAGGAAAAGAAATTTATTCTGCAGACAGTGGAATAAATAAAATCGAAATTGAGAGAAGTAAAAACATTTAGATCGTACGTAATGTTTATCTTAAAATCGCTATTGGCACTTGGTTTCGGTTTCCTTTTGGATCTTGAATTCAGAAATGTAACAATTCAAACAATTTTCAATCCTCATGGAATAATTCACATCGGAAGAAAGAGCTTTTAATTACAAATTCTTTGAAGAAAATTTCAATAATTTCTCCAGCTACCGAAATTCCAAGCGTTTAATTAACTCTAATGTTCTGTTTTATTTTATACCTTTTCTACATAACCTTTATATATTACAAGAAAAATTTAAAAGCAAGATTTCGTAAGTAAGATAAAAATCGAGCCCCAGATAATATGCATGTCGCATAAGATATTTAAAAGACATCTTTTAGACATAAAACGTCTAAAAGGCATCTTTTACATATCTTATACAACATATATAAATATATATAAATGTTATCTGGCTATATTCTTAATATATGAAATATCGAAATTTTGCTTACTCTATTTACACGTATGTACATACACGTGCACGCGCAAAATGCATAAAATCTGAGGTAATGCCTGGAATAAGACTGATTACTAAAGTACTGTAAAGTGACGCCTCAATAAATGCCTATCGCATTTCATTTAACAGAGCGACCGCATCTCGAGTCGAATCCTTCAAATAGAACAGTTCACATGCTTTAAATACAACTTTATAACAAACATTTACGTCAGGAAAACCAAGCAGTTTACGTTTCCTGACACAAATGTTTCCAATTCATTGCAATTCGACATTGTGCATCAAGCTCCGCTTGCAGATCGAGAAGTTTACTCAAACGCGATCGAATCGTGCCGCGATCGCTGGATATTGAATGCTAATGCATTCCATGACGATGCATCCATTTTTTAAATTGCATCATATTCGTTCATAATACTAAATAACATTTTATATCGCATATTATACGAACTTTTGCACTCGCATTCAGTAATTTATACGTATAATAAAAAAAAACGGTATTTTCTTTTATAAACAACCGCAAAATTATTATTATATATATATTTGCCACTTCAAATAAATAAATCAAACGTATTTCATTGAAATATGTGTACACTTTCGTCGTCACTATAAAAACAAATGATTTTTTGCAAATTATAAGAAAGAATAAAATTTTTTTTTTATTTTATCACACATATGATTTTTATACAATATATCTATATATATTTAATTAGAAAAGAATTAATAAGTATCAATATCAAATAACAATCAACATGATATAATCATATTATAAAGGGCAAAGAATCAAAGATTTTTAAATTACTACAGCGAATATAGCTGTTCCTTTAAGGTCATCATTTGACACCTTTTCTGTTGATATATCCGATGAGGAGCAAGGATTCCATTTCCAACGGAGAAAATCGAATTATCAAATACAACGAAGCAGCGGCATTGCAAAATATATTACGCCCGCATCTGTAATGCATTTCCCAAGCGAAATAGTATACGAAAAGAAAACGAGAGAAAAATAATTTAAATATAATGATGTATAGCGAGTTAACTTGCGGTCTCGAGGTATGTTTAACCGTGTTCTTTAATGATACAAAAAGACGCTATGTAAAACCAAATCAGTTTTTTGCGATCCTCAATCTACAATTCGCAACTACAATTTTCAGTCTGTGTACATGTAGCTAGAGCATTTTGAAAGTTATACACGAGATCGCCTATAGAAAGAACTCGGGAGGCGAAAATTCCTCTTTACTTCCATTTTCCACACTTATTATGTAAAAACCTATAATATACATATTTTTATACAACTACATATATAATATAATATTTTATCGTCTCACATTTTACTATTCTTAATTTATTAACTTATTAATTTATTAACCATTATTATTTTACCGTTACTCTTAATTTTTTACGGTTTTGAGAAAAACGCGTTCAAAGTTTCGCGTTTCAAGTTACTTTTAAGCAATATATAAATGATTTCTTTTGACTTACATGAAATCATCTATTCCAGGATTGTATAATAAATCTTCTGTCTCTCGACATTAATCCTTGTCAAATAGAATTTGGCCTACGATACATTCTTGTTTTCTTCGTCATATTTTGTGCGGCGCGTTCCGCTTTTGTATTATGCGGTACTCATCTGCTTTTATTGCATACTGGTGCACATTTGGTTCTGCAGCAATCTCCATAGCTTGCATGATTTGTAATAATGACAATGTATTATATCATACAAACATGCAATTTGTACAATTTTTGTGGCACTATGTTGTACTTTTGGAGCAATCTTCCAAATCAAATTATATAGGCTCTCATTATTATGTTTGTAGGCAAAGGACAAAAGATCACGAGCAAAGAAACACGTACTAACATATGCAGACAAACGAACGAATGGCACCCCGAGCCCTGCAGAGGCTCATCTAGCGACGCTCGAAATAGACGTAACGCCTATTTCTTTAACACGCTATAACTTTTTTATTTTTGCGCATTTCGAGTAATTGTAACTTTAGAAAAATAATCTTTCATATTATATTATAAGAAAATGAAAAAATTGAAAAATCCATTTTTTTAACCCACCTAGGTATACGTAACTCCTTAACTTCATAAAATTTATTAAATCTATTAAATTAAACTTATTAAATTTATTAATTTATTAACTTTATCTAATGACTCTCAATTTATTTATCATACATATTTATTTTTTGTATTTATTATTTCAATGTGTAACTTACATTCATTTTTTATTAATTATTTTTAAATCTAAACCTCTCAACAAATTAATTTATTTTCAATTGCAATCCATGTGCCTGCTGGAATCTTAAAATACACGCATTCACTCGCTCAGCCATCCTCTTTGGGATAATTCTGAATCTTGAAAAGATGCAGTTGGCGATCTCATTTGTGGATCGCAGCACGGGTCCACATTAATAAAACACATTAATGCGAAAAGTACTATAGGATTTATATGTTTTATCCTGCTGATGATGGCTATAAAGTGTAACCAAAATTCTTCTATATTGAAACGTCTCCTTTGAGCTACTAAAAAAAATTATAAACAATTTATACATCGTGTACCGCTGTGTGTTACCATTAAAGAAATCTTACTCTTCACTCATACATAATATAAGTATAGTTCCTTTCGACTACTCTCAGAGGAAGAGAAGAAAATTTGATATCGAAAGAAGCGAATCTAGTAAATTCGAAGAAAAACTTGGACATAGAATTTCTACTAAGGAAAAATCGACTCTGAATTCACTACAGAGTTTGCGGTCAAAATGAAGCGCTCGACTCATGGGATGCTTTCTGCATCAGCAGGTTACATTAACTGCGTCCAACTACTACCATTCTACCAAATTCAATTTTAATGCTTTCCCTGACCGGAATTCGAATTAAGCCCTTTTAGTCTCGCGTTGGACGGTTTTATTTTTCGCAGTTGCGGAAACGTGATGGAACACGCGAGCAAAGTTCAACAAAGAGCCATCTACACATGAAATAGCATTCTCCAATCAATGAACTAACTATACATTCTCTAATAACTCGCAAAAAAAATGTCCGCACAAACAGATATTCTACTCATGAATAAATAAAACGCTTCCCGATTTGAACTAAATGAGATATTTTTGCGTCGGAGCGAATTTACATGACATTGCGTAAATTGATGCATATGACACTCTGTCAACCTAAATACGAGATTCGCAAATCGTCATATATTAAAAATGACATGCATTTGTCGCATAGCATCTAAGCACAGCATAAACTCTAACAAGTAAAATATCTCAACAATTTGCTCGCATCCATCTGCGTGCGCGAACATTTTAGTAATATGCAAATAGCATACCGACGCGACTTCTGCATACCAAGAAAAGACCTTGCAAAAAAAACAGAATTCTGCATAAAGATATTTATATTTCGTTCTACTAAGCATCTCAAGCTTTTAAAATATTTAATATTTTTTAGAATGAATTTGACAAGAGGAATTGTTTCCAATTGCACAAAGAAACGCCGAATAAAGCTATGCATATAAAAGTCGCTTTTTTGATTAAAATGCACTGAAAACTCATATATATTATATCTTACGTTTACAATTCTTTAAATAAAGTTATTGTATGTTAAAATTATAGAATTGTCTTAAAAATATTTATAAACGTGTATTATTTCTCTGAAAATAATTCCTTGCTTATTCCATTTTTAATTTCAATCTATTGTATCGTCTCATGAATTATTATAAATTATCATAAGTAATCTCAAAAATACAAAATATTCTAATTGGGCTTTTTAGCATAGAAATCCAGTCGTATATATAATGTTTTGCGCATGTTGCCTAAAATTGAATGTGACATATAGAAGAAAGAGAGAGAGTAGCAGATAATCTGTAAATAGTCACACATCAGCAATCTGTCAGGGTGAGAACATTTTCAAATTTTACGACAGTAAATGTTTCCGCATCGACAAATACTATGTGCCAGTATTAAATCCTATATATATTGCTGGAGGCTAATTTTATCTGTTTATACAACCTCGTACAATAGTAACCATAAAAGCATACTTAATAGAATATAAAATCAAAATCGGTTTATGATAAAATTTATTTCACATAAAACATCATATCATAATAAATATATCTCATTTTTCACAATTTATCTCGATATTAATTGATATATCAATGGAATATTTATTAGGTAATACATGATAAGTTCCTAGAGCAATAAACCTCACATAATTGTATATTTTCATCTTACATGCCCGCGCGATAATAACAATAATTTAAGTTGTTAGCAATATAATCAAAATCGCGTACACGAAAAGCATTTGCGTGGTACTTGGGAAAATTGCAATAAAACTGGAAACTTTGAGTACAAATGAAAATATAAACTGTTTACATGATAAATTACTTCAATGAATTGCTTTTGCTAAACTTCAAAGAAGTTTTAATGTTTTGCTTATTTAATCAAATCTTCGAACTTTAAACTGGTATTTTCTGCAACCAGACTTTGTAACTTCTAACGACAATGTCGAAAAGAGTTACAAAATGTCTGATATTATTATAGTATAATAGTATATAGACAATTATTTCTATTTTTCTGTTGCGAGGCTGCCTACATAAAATATAAACGGAATGAAAGATTTGGATAAATAATAATTACAAAAAGCAAAATCGTTATAAAATATAAATCAACACGCAATGAATCGAAGAAAATTTGTTCGACGAGAAGAGAAACCACTAATAAAGGATTGAAAAAGCGTCGTGCACAATTAGCCGAACATTCAAATACAATCAAAAGAAGCGTTATTGAAAATGTTGCAATTCCGTTAGTGGAATTACGTGCTCGTCCTCATCATTGGAATTAATCTACCGGTAACGAATCTCTACGTGAGAATCATTCGAAATGATAAAATTATTAGCAGAACGTGTCTTTCGTCTAGAGAAATGCATACAAGTTTTACAGATGAAATCTATTTCATATCGGATTACAATCGAACAGGAATTATATTCCCTTCCACGGAGAAATTTGTGTTACATTTCCGATTTATCTAGTTATCGTTCTCTCCTTACATTTTATTTACGTTGAAAACGTATCTTTTTAGTCTAATTTTTTGTCTCGCTAAGCCGGTGCAAATCCATTTAGAGTGGATCAATTTTGCGTCTTTTTTTAATAAGTTTTCCAAATAATTATAAAATACCACATAGATGTCTTTTATTTCTTAATACCACGTATTTTTTTTACAAGTTACAGTGCATAGAAAGAATAATTTTACTAAAGCATCTAAAAATTTAGCTATACAGATTTGAAAATAATTTTGTCAGTCTATCAAAATAAATGCAGGTCATTCAAGCTGATCGCTAGAATATCAAAACTTTTTACAGCATTGTTTATTATACCTGAATGTTCTACATAATTATTTTAATAGTTCAACAAAATTATTTTCACATCTGTATTTAACTAAGTTTTTAAATACTTTAACAAAATCGTTCTTTCCGAAAGAAACAAATATACAATAAATAATTTGAAATTTATTATTTCAAATAATTTTTTTATAATTTCCCTTAACTAGACAGATTTTTACATAAATGAACCAATGTAATCTCACGCGAGTGCACAGACTGATATTTCACCGTGATAACGTATATCATCGTTGATTAAACGGCGCGAATCCCATCACGCGTGACGGCGATTTTAATTTAAGGCCGTCAACGCAGAGTTCGGTAGATCGATAGATATAGGCCAGGCTTCTAAAGATTACACGTACAAGGTAATACCTACAGCTTTTAAACATACTCGTATATGTGTGCATATATTTAAGCATAATAAGCGGAAAGTAATTCACATCTCATCCGGTTAACTCGCTTCGCGACTTTGGGTGACCGACAGACAAGCCGTTATTTCGGCTACGCTGATTTCTGTCATCGAGCGATCGTCCCAAGCCAGCTGGCAATGGGCCCACATCCCCTTTTACCCTTTTCCGCCACGTGCAATGTCGCAATCCGAACAGACACGTGGAGAGATGCAAACATTTTATTTTCGTGCAATTGTAAGTTCTCGTCGATCGTCGAGCAGTTAGTTGTCCCGACATACAGAGAAACGTTGGTACAGAAAAATACGAAATTTTTTCACGTTCAAGAGTTTAAAATACTGATGAGAAAGAATAAAACGTAATTATCATAGTGAATAAAGACTATACAGAAAAAAACTTTGAAAATTTAGCTACTTTAACTTTTAGAATAAATACATCACTCTTCAAAGAGTGAAATGTCGCTCTTAAAAATTGAGCCTTTCCTTCAAGACTGACTTAGTTTTCATCTCTTTTGAAAGATTCCACTCCAAAGAATTCAGAAAGTAGATGTGAAAATAATTTTGTTCCAAACTTTCAAAATAATTGTAGAACTGATTACCAGACCATGTCGAGCTGATTACCAGAATATCCAAATTTTTTTGCAGCATAGGTATTCCATATTCATTAGGTATGAGTTTCTTTTATAATTATTTTAAAATTATTTTCAAATCTACAACTGGCTAAAATTTTCAGTACATTTCAGCAAAATTGTTCCCGTATAAGACAGAGAAAACGTATATATTATATATATTATAACCACATTCAAACAATAGTCTTTCATGAGTTATACGTATTTCTCTACCTTTTTACATCCACGACTACAACAATCACATTCTTTGCCATCAGTCTAAGACGGATAAAGATGAAGTCACGCGAATGCTCATTTCCGAAATGGATAGAAAGTTTCACAATCGACTCGAATTTTATATAATTTTACACTTTCCTATATCTTCTCTCCTCTTGTTAAAATATAAGCTAATTTAACTTTGTAAAATTCTGGGGCAAAATCTTTCCCGAGTTATGTCGCCTATGATCGATAGAAATCTTTAAACCAACTAAGAACTCCTACAGACGAGCGACTTTGTAGTACCACAATCGAAAATGCCAACCCGTTTATCATGCGCTTCTTTGTCGCGCCATGAATTCGCCCATCTGAACGCATCCGCAATGTTTTTTGTCGCGTCACGAAGTGACCCATATGAACATATTCATGACACTTTTCTGTACCGCCACAGAATAGCTTCGTATGAATAGATCTGCGCTTTCGATTGTGGCGCTCTGTAGGAGCCCTAATCGACACTGCATAAATTTGAGATCACTAACTTCACCGGTTGCTTCGGTATCTTTAAAAATCGGTTTATTATGCAAATACAAATTTCAACATGCAGAAAAATCGCAGTTTTTATCCGTATTACGAGATGACCACATTATTTTTTTCATATCAGAAGCTATAACGTCATTTCTCGAATATACAAATTGGATAATGTCGCACTCTTTTATATTTCGTTGTTAAATTTCCATGCTTTTTTTAATTATATCCACAGATGTTACGAGGCAAAAGAAAATGGCTGTATAAATCTCTTTATAGTCACAACCTATAAAGTCAATTATAAATCAACCAGAGAAAAGAAATCTCTGTATGCAAATTTTATCAGATATTCAATTAATTTGCAACAGTCAACTCTTACAGGATGCAACAACAGCTTTTCAAAGTCCTATGGCAGAATAGATTAAAAAGCCGCGATGGTGAACAAAAAAAAAGAGAGAAAGAGATTTGCATGCAAATTGATTGCGTCTTTCCCGTGCCGATTCAATGATATCTCGGTTACGTTTTTCATTCCCGTACGATTTGCAATTTATGCCGCACAGGGCTATTCTCCTCCGGCAATAGCGAAACAGATAAGCTTCGTTCATCGCCACCTGATCGTCATTCGCGAGATATCCGCGATAATGTCGGTAGTGTCGTGATTTATGTTCCTGAACAAGTATCACGTGTCGAACATAAATTTATATTTATAGAACAAAGCGCGTGAACGCAGCACTGCGGCTTCGCGTGTACCTGTACTCGTCTACGGAAGACAATCGATTCGCACTTTAAGTCGAGGAAAGAAGATGGAAGGCGCTTGAAATCGCCGGCCACTTCGCGAAGTGCTAATTTTATTGCTTCGAAAAGAACGACTTTAAGAGCGAGTTAATAAAGAGAAAGGGGTTGGATACAAACATACTGAAAATGATAACACTAGATTACAATTTGGTTCACGTGTATGGAATAAGAATTTCGATATTCAAATATCTTTCGCATTTACTTCTCTTAAGTGGCTCTCTGTATTTGTCTTATTATTCAAGAGACGTTTCCTTTCAGACTATTTTCAAATTTAATTATACATCAACCCTATTTCGTTGTTACTATTTTACCAATTGTTAAATTATCATTTGTTTAATATAAATTGTCAATGTAATTAAAATTATATGAGTCAGTCTCACAAAAATTTTAAAAACTACTATGATTATTGATGACAGTTACATAGATATTTTTAAAATAACTTGGAAAATTGCCTGTCATGTGTAAACAACTTTTGAGAAGAGTAAAACGATTTTAGATCTATATAGTAGATCAAACTCTAGGAATACCACGAGTGTGGCAATTCAAGCTGACTACAAAGTCCAAAGTTTCTTTCATTCAAACAACTGAAGCCATTGAGCATTGCTGAATATTGCTAAGAGATACTAAATTTCTGATAGTTTATTCAACAATAAAATTTTTATAATTATTTTATTAAAATAAAAGATACGATACAGTGTAATTAAAATAAAAGATACGATACTGTTCATTTTCCAAATAAATAATCTAGAAGGAAAGTTCAACAAATTAATTCCTCGTTTTGAAAAAAGTAATTACTATCGAAATTGGGAACAGTCCGATAGGATGTAACACAATTAAAATTTCTCTCAATAGTTGTTAAAACAAATAAAATAATTTGTTAAAAAATTTAGTAAGTCGGAGAAATAAGTAAAATATAATTGTGATAAAATTAAATAAACATATAATACACGTGATATGTGCACTATATAAATATATCTATATATGTAGATACAAAGATATGATATATCTATAACATATCATATATTAAAATATTCAAATAAAAGTTTAAAAATAATTCGAAAAATCGTCTTTTCATGTCATTAATATAACAGCGATATTTCAACGAAAACAAGAATATTTGGATTGAAAAAATTTCTTGCTACAAAATTTATAAATATATCAAGTTATTTTACAAATATATTATGTTAAAGTTATTCCCCGCACCACTTACAACAAAAATAGCATAAAATTGTATCAATATAGCATCAATTTCTGCACGTAACTTTCCTGTTCTTTAAACCGCGAGATCGAAAACGATACGCTAGAGAGTATCCTTTATTCGCCCTAATTTCCCTTCCTGTCTGCTTCACCGAGTACGTCGTATCTATAGCTGTAGTCAACTTACATCAGTCAACAATCATGTGTCCTATGTAAACGCATGTACCTATTTATGAGATCTGTCATGAATAGCTTACTCGAACACGTGTCTATTGGCAGAACGAAAAGAAAAAAAGAAAAAAGAAACCAGTAAAGAGAAAAAATTAAACCAGAAAGTAAAATCAACGTGATCTCTAAGCGATGAAAATCTCGCGGCTGTCAATATCTGTCAATCGGCAATAAAATAAATAAATTAAGAAAAAAATCGAGAGACAGAATAATTTATTTCGTGAAAAATATACTAAATACGAATATTCCAAAGTAAGAACTCAATATTTATGCATGAATTTTTTTACAGCTAGACAAATATTTCTGAGAAAGAAAACATTCCATATTATTTGAATTGTTTTTTAAAGTAAAAACTTCCCTCATTTTACAATCAATATCTAGTAATATCACGTTGTAATAGTAGATAATTTCGGCAACAACATTACTTAAAGAATTTTTAAGCTTTCTCAAGGTTTAAAATCTTGGCTATAATTGTAAATGTTATTAGCTAAAACGCAAACTGTTATCGTCATGAATAGTTATGTATAACTAAACGTTGCATTTTTTTTATTTAAATTTTCCTAAAGCAGTTTTCTAGTGCGTCTGAAAATTTTATTCCACTATTTTTTCAATGCTTAAAAATATTAACAATTACATTATTACAAGTTTATTTGCAATAAAAAGAAAGAGAGAGAGAGAAAGAGGAAAAGAGAGACTCGATTAATTTTAGATATAATTTCTTGTCTCTTAATATTTAGCTGTTAGTATTATACATTATTTTGATTAATCTTAATATAGCGACCCGATACGTATTATAATATAAATCTTGCATATAAATTTATATCATAATTTAATATCTAACAAAAATTTTCAAAATGATACAAATAAAAAATATCATTATAACTTATATAAGTATTTCTTACCAAGAAAATTTTAATGGGAACTTTCGATCGTTATGAACGAATGATTTTAATACTTCCAAATGAGTATCACAATACAATGAAAACGTATTACATCTATACAATTGCAGTAACAAAGTTCCCATGGAATTTATTATGTGGCCAAGTTAGCAAGAGAAATTGTAAGAGCGAATATTATTATGATTTATTGTCTCTCGTAACGATGTACTTGAATCATGTACTGTATGATCCTTACCCTTACTGCAAGATTTTATGTCTTCTTTCCCAGAAAATAGCCCATAGCTACCTGATGTTACCGTGGAAAATATTACGACAAAAGGATCGAGCCGGATAAAATCGATGGTAAAAATTATATGAAAGGTAACAGTTCTATTTTATCTTGTTATACGTTGCTGCTCAGACAGTCTGAGTTAAAAGTGTAAAATTAAAATATAACGAAGACTTGGGAATTCTGCAGGAGAACAACTAAATGAGAGATATGCTTAGATCTATTCTCGTTCATCTCACCCGCGACGCAGTATTGTGTCGAGGAGCTCGCAATACGTAAATCACACCCATGTCATTCCAGCCGTCAATTCGTGCCGCTTCTAAATAAGTGTTATTAACCACTTAATCCAATCGGTTTAATCAATTCGAATAACTTCCGCAACGTGTTTCTTTTTTATTACGACGTTTATCCTCGAATGGATGGACTAACAGGTGAAAGGTCTTCTATGGACGAAACAGAGCATAAGATGAGACATTAGAACGATGTTACAATTGAAATGTGTAATGAGAAAAAAGTGAAAGTCTCGAGTTCATTAATGACTATAATGCATTTTATTTTATTAAGAGACCAACAAGGGGCAAGGAGTGAATCAACTACCTTGAAGACGGACGGAAGGAACAACAATGAAGCTACGAGCTAAATGAGAGCCCCGGAGAGCTTCGAAATGATTCAGACGGGACCTTTTCAACTTTACGAAGCGGATCTAAAGTACTCTCGAATTTCGAACAAAGCAAGGAGGATTAAGTAGCAGCTCTGTCTACTGCTCTCTCACAGGCGTTTGACATTCATAGATATTCCCGATGAATAATCTAGTTCTCTTGATTGCCGAACTCTTTGAGTGTTTATCCACTTAATATTTATTGAAACGCATCGTTCGGCAAAGCATATAATTTATTTAATATTTGCCGAGCTTATATTTGAGGAGCAGACTTTCAAAATGTTTTGTCCAAAATTTCATTTTCTTAGTTAGAAATGGCGTAACATTCAGTGTTGAATGACTTATATTATAAGCTACTCTGAGATGTTCAGAAAGCATTTTGTCATCGTTAATTTATATACTGAAAAAACAGACATTTCGAAGTGCATTATATCTTATAATTAGAGACAAATAAAACGCATTTATTTAACATTTTTAGCAATTGTTTAACAATTTTTGTTTAATATTTCGCATTGATTGGCATATTGTTATTTTCGATAAAGTGCATAATTTTCTTGTGTGCGTAGTTTCTTTTTTTCTCGTTTTCTGAATATTAAAATTTTGAACAAAACGCATTTTGAAAGTCTGCTCCTCATTTATCATTTAGCTTAAATTGTTTAACTTTTAAAAGAGCATATTTAACATTTATCGAATTCGACGATTATAATCAAATTATTATACACTCGACAGCGCTCACGATTCGAAATTCTTCCTTCGTTACAAATAACGTTCTTTTTCGCGATATTCGTAACCTTTAAAATATTGAGTTATGCAAATAAGAATGAGCCAAATGGTCGTAGGTGGAGGCAGAAGCATTCGTTCGGACGTAAAAGTATTACACAAAGCAAAAATACACTCCGCATTTCATACACACAATTCGCAAAGCGAATCCAAGATCCAAGAATCTACTTGCGTATTTTATTATATTTTTCTCGGTAAATAACAGGAAGAGAAAATCTCCGCTTCGTTATCTATCATGACGTACTCAAATTCATATTTCATCAAGCACAATAAAATTCAGCCATCTCGATTAATCTTCGATGCGTGATGCTCCGAATGCACATAAAACGCGGGAATATGTTCTTACTACCTGTCCGCAACTCTGCACTTTACTTAGAAAAATGAATCTCTCTGCACGAGTCAAATGCACAGAGATAAACATGTCGGGGAAGATGAAAGAACGATAATCTGTCTGGCAGTCAACCTGGTTAAATATTTTGTGAAGGGAGCAGCGTGTATATTAAATCTTACAATACATATTTTGCAACGCGAAGCGTATACCATAAACTGTTCGAAAAAATTTTATTAACGGAAAAAAAATTTCGAGAAAGATACGAAAAAAACAATTATTCTGTGAAGTATCTAAAAATTTAATTACATACAGAGAGAACCGAAAATAATTTTGTTCGACCATCACAATAATTTGTAGAACACAAAATAGTTGCTGGAATTGTCAATATTTTTTACAACATTGCTTGAACATTCTAATTATTTTGATATTTGAGTACATAATTATTTTGATAGTTTCGCAAAATTATTTTTAGATTTTTAAATAATTTTTTAGTTAAAAATTGTCACATCAAGAATTTATTACAAAATCATCATCAATGACATCATTATGATTTTTCTGAAAATGACTTATACTTGATGTCATCTTGGTTTTATATTGATTTTGTGTTTCACCTAAGTGCTAGCTAAATTTTTTAATACCTCAGCAAAACCATTTTTCCACATTAAAGATATATCTCAATCAAATATTCCCACGAATTAATTAAACGATCGAAAGAGTTTCTTTTAATATAAGAACACAAAAATCTGTTTTTAATCAAAAGAGACATGGCTTAATCTACTTCCGTAATCACGAACGAGGGTATTAACTTAATTCATTAAAAGAAACTCGAAATAAACGCGCGTTAAGTAAGCCGATTACAGAACCTACGACGCAAATTATAAAAAAATGTATGCTCATGGATATTAATCACTTGTAAGAAAGGCAGAAAATTTTTGAGAGATTTTTACAAAATCAGAAATTAATGAGTATGTGTGATACAAAAAGTTAATGAAAAAGAGTATAACAAGAAAAAAACAATTTTACTACCCAAAAATTTAATTAGATATAGATCTGAAAATTATTTTGTCAGATTATCAAAATAATTATATTCCAAGCAAGATGATATATTTTAATTACGCCTTATTGATGTTAAGATGTCATTAAGACGTTTGTCATTTTGTTACTTAAGATAGAATAACATTTAATGGATATATACAATATATGAAGAGAATTTTTTTTTAATTTGAAAATATGGTAGTTGTGGTACAATATAATATTTTAAAGATCTTTATCATACATTTCAGTAAAATTAATCGAATTTATTTTATATTTTATTATAGATACATTAATGAATGAGAGAAATTTACATAAAATTCTTCGAAATATAATGTTTTCCCAGGACTACCATATTTTCAGAGTAAATTCTAAGAAAAAATTCTCTCTGTGTATAAAGTATTCTATACAAGGTATATAAAAAGCCTGACTGCATTAATTAAAATTCTGATTTAAAATAGACAAATCAGAATTTTCTGACTGAATCTATTAGGATTCTAGCTGAAATAACCAGAATTCTGATCGATATAATAAGAATCTTCTCATTCGTTTTCAACCAGAAATTTTTCTCAACGTAACACTGCAAAAAGTATTCACATTCTGATAATCAACTTGAAAATCTTAAATAATTATTTTAATAGTCCAACAAAATTATTTTTAAATCTGTATTTAGCTGTAAAATTTTTTATTATTTTAGCAAAACTGTTCTTTTCATGCACGATAAAACGCTATATTTGTCGTAGAATTGGAAATTCATATTACAACTTGTATTAAAAATGAACAAAAGTACTTATAGATCCGAAGAACGAAAAGTTAAGAAGATAAAGTATAATATTATAGTAAAATTTCAAACAAAAGATAAATGAAATTGAATCCAATTTTCGAGATTCAAGTTTCATAATTCTCTCATTGTATGGAGAATACTGAAAACAATCAACCAGAAAAAAATCAAATTTAAACTTCAAAAATTGGATTTAAATCTTATTTCGCTAGAATTGTATTATATTCGATATTGTATCACCTTATCCTGTCTTTAAAGACATAAAACATTGCAAAGGTGAAAGTGAAAATTCTGAAAGTGAATAAAAAAAAGTCCTGATCGAAATATTATTTCGTCGACGCGAACATTGATAAAAAAAATGCTAATAATGATGTTATCAACACAAAATGATGTTATCACTATGACACATTACACTATATCACAGCATATCACATTCATTAGAAATGTTTTATTCATCATGAGCGATCTCATTATATCATAACTTCAAGGTACATGCAAGTATGCTAATGACCGTAACAAAGAGTGTCGAGAATTAATTCCCGTATTATTAATGAAATGCAAACAATGGAAAATTCGGTTGAAAGGAAGAACGGTACCTTCGCTTCTGGTCGAAGTCGCTCCATCGGCACACTGTCACTTGACTCGCTGTCGCGCGTCCAACTTCTCGTTGTTTCAACACAATTCGCGAATTTCCACAGCACAATGACGGCGGTGATCGCTCGCTACCGTCGGAGAACGGGATGCGAGAAAGAAGGTGACGTCCAGGTACGACAAAAGGGACACTCACTTACATGTGTCGCTCGAGAAAATTGGCCCAGCCGCAGGCAGGATGACACGACTCATCTAGGCGCCGATTCTAAACTGGAAACAGAGCGCGCCGCGCGAACGAACGAACTGCCCGCCATTCCCGCCAAGCCGAGTGACGACGGACGAATCCGAAAACGGCCGAAGAACCACGAAAAGTCGTCGGCGCGACGCGGCCGCGCATACTGAAACAGAACGATAAGTCACGGTAACGTTAAAATGACATTAAAATGAATTTTTATTGATTGAAAAATAATTCTTAGGTCCAGTTTCACAACTTATGGTTAACTCTTAACCGAGATTCAATTTATTCATTATCTCTTTCCAATTTTAAAATTGAAAAAAAGATGAGAAATAAGTTGAACCTTGGTTGAAACCAGAGCTCGGTAAAATATTTGATGCGACTTATTTAGAATAAAAAATATAAGATAAATTCTAAAAACTTATTTAAAATATTATTCATATTATTTAAATAAGAAATAGGTCAAAAGAAGTTATTTTAAATAATAAATACTAAATAACTGTTTAATTTTTTGTTATTTAAAATGTATATTTTAAATAAAATTTATTTAATAAAACTCACGGTTAATAATTTTTAATTAAGAGAAGAGCTCAGCAAACAAAAATGAATTAAAATGGATTGAAATTCTTTTCTATCCGAATATTTTTTAAATAGCAAATACTTTTTTTGGATTTAATTGGATTCAATTGGATGCAATTGGATTGAAAAACTGCATTTCCTATTCAAAATTTCGAATTGAACAGTATTCACAATGCACAGAAAAAGCTAATATTATTTTTAGATTAAAAGTCATAGAGATATGCTCCATGCAATTCCTATAAATGAATAAAAATGCATTCAGAATTAAAAAGCATTTATTTTAACATTCATTTTAACATTTGTGAATCAATACTTCTGAAAATCTGAATCCATTTCAATTCATTTAAATCCATTCTTGTTTACTGGATGTAATATTGCTGCAACTTTTGTGCTGGTGTGGATGTATAAACTGTTAATAGTTACTTTTTTGGTAATGACTGCGTTCAGCAGAATACAACAGTTTTGTAACCGTTTTATGATTGTCTACTGAGATTATTCCTTTAGATCTAAAAATGCCTTTTTATACTAACGCTTGACACTCATTTTCAGCGTCAAAATAAGTCACATAATCAAAATTGATGCTTAATATTCGTCAATTTCTATCACGTGACTTATTTTGACGCTGAAAATGAGTGTCAAGCGTCAGATAAAAAGACTATAAGTATATATCTATAAATCAGATTAGATATATATATATATACTTTTATCTAATCTAATAATAAAACTTCCAACAGTTGCAAAATAAATAACGTTCCGCTGAACGCAACCAATGTATATTTGTTTCACTTCAATTTACTTCACCGTGTGCACCAGTTCAGAGAGAGTGCAGGAATAAAAGACAAACCTTTTTTAAATTGCAGAACATTTTACTGCCTCAGCTCCCTCAAGATACTGCAAAAAGCGAACGCTCTTCTAGTGACTTTTACGAGCTGGCATGTGGCGCCCTCTCTCAAGGACAACGACAAGTATCTCAGAAAATTGGAAAGGTCGCTCGCAAGATAGCGTTATATGTACATACGACACGCATAGCCGCAAGAGGGACGGTCGCTCGCAAGTCGCCAATATTGTCGGCAGTGAAAAATGGCCGGAGCCAGCGACTGGTTTAGCATCGGCAGCACGGTGCTTTGTAAAACCTGCCATGAGAAGGAGATAGAGGGTGAGGTGTTGGCGTTCGATCCACAGACCAAAATGCTGATACTAAGTATCCTTTTTACGCAAAAACGGCACCGGCCAACCACGGCAACAGTGATAACAACGACGGTGGTTGCCCGCGTGCGTTTCCGCCGCGCGGGGACGCAGTGTAAATAGCGTCGCGTCGCTACAACGGCGATATTTCTATCGCGTATTAACGCGAGCTTTCCTCGTGATACTCCGTACCGCGAGTTCGACGACGTTCGTCGTCCAAGTCGTACGACTCGTCCGAGACACGTACGTGGCAAATCGGTCGCGCGATTCAGGTTAGTTTCTTATCACCGTCAACCATGCTGGTCTATCTTGCGTGCCTGTTCAACCCGTTCGTCTTCTTCGTGCATGTATGTTTTGTTGTCGTCCGTGTTGACCGTGTTCCTTCGTCGACGTGCTATCCACGAATCGCGCGACGTCTTGTGTGTTTGACCGATTTTGTGAGCACGTGTCTCGTCGATAGTCGATCTCGCTCGCTGGTGCACTTGTTATCTTTATACATTTTTTGATCAACTATTACTGACTATATATATATATATATAATGTTAATACTAACTGTTAATAAACTGTTGAGTCTTAAGTCATTGAATATCTTAATCTATATTGGAGCAACTTTTTATTGATAAACAGAAAATTTACAAATCTACAATGATCTGAATGAATTCATTGAAGTTATGACATTTATGGAATTAAATTATGTATAATAATGATTTAATGCTTTAGAATTTAAAAGTTTTTACTGAGCTGCTATTATTTTGCCATAAATCTGTTGCCGTAATTCATCGAGATGTAATTATGAAAAGCGACATTTATCTGTTATGTATTTGAAAGTAATATTTTCCTTAACAGTAATTTTTGTTAGAATCTCCATCGTCGAGTGGGAGACCCTCATTAAATGATATACATATAGTAAATTTATCCCTTGTGTCCAACGTTCAAGTGACACGAGAAGTTAGTCCTACTACCAGTGAACCACCACAGAGCCTTAATTTACAAAGGCTAAACACGAGAGTTCGTAATCAGATCGATGAGAAAAGGAGACTGGTAATGGCTCTGCAGGCCGGAGTATCTCCAGAGGGACAGAAGCTCTTTATTGCTATTTCAAAAACTATTCAAGATATTACGTGGAATGGAGCTAATATTGTTGTATTTAATAATGTCACTATTAGACCGCCGTACAAAGTGGACAATGTTCATGGAAACACAGAATCTGGTGCATATAGACATGTAAAAAAAGTGGTACGTACTAATGAGATATTTAAATGAGCAGGATTATACTTGCAATACATGAGCATATATGTTTCTTAATTTACTAGCTGTTTTGAATTCGTTTTTTTATTGATAAGTACTTTATCAACAGAATACAAATTCAAAGCATTTGTTCAATAACAAGATTAGAATGAATTTTTAAGTCGAAATCTTTTTATAAAGAAATTTAAATTAAATTAACATCTTACTTTTTACTATTTTCTTGCTAAATATAATGTAAAAATGTATATAAAAAAAAATATTTTGAATAAGAGATATATGATCATTTCTAATTTATCTCTTTATTGCACACATTTACATCATCTATTTATACACCTGACTATCTTTCACAGGTTGAAAAACATATTAAGGATACATTACAAGCGCAGCAACAACGGGATCAACAACAACAAACGCAAAAGGGCGGTGAACTGCAATAAGAGTCCAACAAGGCACTATGTCATCAAGATCGCTATAGCATATTTTTGAAGAAGTCCCAATATTTGACAAGAAATAAGAAAAGGAAGATTTAACAGGATACCAAACAAAATAGCCCGACTGCAGAATAATTTAGATAAGCCTATCGCGGATAATCGGCATTTTCGAGCAAGCTCCAGTCGTTCGTTCAAATGGAGAAAAACAAACAAAAACGCATACATTCAACACGAAAACTTCGCATCGACTTTAATCCGAATATTGTTAACAGTATCGCATATGCAGCATTTTATAAATACAATCAGACGTACACTTCGTAAAATTATTAGTTACCAGCCTAAAAAAAAAAAATGGAAAAGCAAATGAACCGACTAATTCAAGCAATACGTGTTTGTCATGTTACTAGCACTACATTCGTACGCGATATATTACCAACGGCGCCGAAGTCTGTGCTGTAGTTCAATTCAAGGTCGGTTCATCGGTTATCGATAAGAATTAACGTATCTTGACGTGATTCGAGATCGATTTCTGTTTCTAAACGAGAGCCTTCGTGTCCATGAGACACGGTGTACATGATTCAAGCCCGCATGAAGCGGTCCGAGCTTTCAAGACACGATTTTCAATGAAGGCATAAACGCATCGCATGAAATTAGGATAAAACGCACAATTGCCAGAGCGTATCATAAAATAATTCTGTATAATTCTATGTAATTCATTGATCGCATTTAATAGAATATTTTTTTTTTTGCAATTGGAAGTTTTCTTTGCTTGATTGAATTATATTTCTACATTTAGAGGAATAGAGTCCTATCTCGGCGAAGAAAATGTCCAACAATTATAAAAAACATTCTATTGAGAATACAGCTTATCTGTAACTCTCGGCAATAAATCGATTTACCATCTGCAGTATTGTTACAATGTATTGTCGCGATAAGATCATTCCGCGGCTTTACGTTCACTCGACTAAAAGAGTATAACATTGTAATGTATTGCCGAAGTTAACTGACGAAGACAAGCTTCCACAATCGTTTTCGAACAAAACAAGCGCCTTTCTTCGATATGCGTTTTTTTGTGGAAAATACAAAAAGGAATTTTAGGAAGTTTAGAAAGCGAATTTTCCATCAACGAACGCATCCGACGGCGATCCGTGTCTTTTATCCCAGTTTCGCCGAGACGAAGTGACTTGACGATCCAAGTTTCGTTTCGAAGCTCGCTCGTCGCAAGCGATTTCACGTTGTTCTCAACGGCACAGCGAACCTTTCGTCTCGACCGACAGGAAGAAAATCGCAAACGTCCGCGATTCGTACATACGGGACACTTTCAAGAGCGACGAACTCGATAATCCCATCGCGTGGGGCCGAGCGTTGCCAAGGATGTAATTTAGAAAAAGCGGAGCTTTCGGTCCTCGCAAAACTCATCTGACGAACCCTCCCCCCCGATGAGCGACGGCATTGTCCTCGGGGGAAGACGAGATCCAGCTCGTCCCGTGCCACAGTTTACCATTCGATTGGAAAGACATTGAGAGTGAGAAAGCAAACGTGGGAGATTGTAAGAAAAGTTACACGAAGGAAAAGACATAAATAAATGTAATATAAATTCTGTAGCCGTAGGCTTTCTCTTTCTCTCTCTTTGTACCGCTCGCCTTTCCCTTAACGAGCGATCGATCGACCGATCGACCGATTATCTCACTATAATACTAGACTATATTGATCTTGTAATCAGGGCTAGGCATTATTAGTTGAAAAACAGTATTTGTAAAACAACTTCACATTATTTGTAATACAAATGTATTTTGTATTTCAACGGAGCACATGAAAATATTTTATATTTCTTTGGAGCATATAAAAGTATTGTTTTTTTTTTTGTATTTTAATATTAATAACGAAAAATTTTGAAGAAGTATTTTGTATTTTGAATATTATAATTGACAATTAATCTTATTATTTGAATTACAAAATAAAAATAATTTTTAATCTCTCTCTCTCTCTCTCTCTCTCTCTCTCTCTTTTGATTTTAAATACAAAATACGTAATACTTTCAAATGCTCCTCTGAAATACAAAATACATTTGTATTGCAAATAATTTGTTTTAAATAAAAGTATTTCAAATACATGCCCCCAGCCTCTGCTAACGAGACTTCTACCATTTTTTTTCATTTTTTTTTTAAAGAAAGCTTGACTACAAAGTGTGACAATACGAAGTACTAGCTTCCGCAGCGATGCTCAGAGTTCAGTCCGAGTTTCATTCCGCGTTTTCATCCGCTTCCTCGATCGTTTGCGAAACATCGCCAGTTGACTTCACGCTCGTGGACAAATCATGCGTCACGCGGGCGATTCGGGCAGCAGCTTTGAATTTTATCGCCGCCCGATACTTCTCGGTCTTCTTCTTCCACTGAAACAGAAAATCAACGCGTCATAAGTGATTAGAAAAAAAAACAAACAAACTTGGACAAAATTCATAGAACCACTCATATTCTCTTTAAATTATTTTTAAATTTTGCATTCTTTTCGCGGTTTTAATCGCATATGCGCAATTTGTCCATTATACCAGATATAATATAATTAGACTTTAATAGTCGGATCTCATATTTAATTAAGATCGTCTTAAGATGTCATTAACCAATCAGAATTAACATCTTAAGACATTATTTAAAATGGTCTTAAAAAAAACAAATTATAAATATCATCCCTATTCTATTGATTCTTATTTTAGATTCCATTTTCTGAATTTATATTAAACGAGCTTCATATTCTGAACTCATTGAACTGGTATATATAAGCGGTAAATATATCAGTTAGTGGATATAAACCAATGTTGGACAAAGTGATAAAACATTTCAAATATTAAGCTTTTAATGATAGGTACGATTCTAAATAAATTCATTATTAGATTTTTATAAACAATAAATTTATTTAGAATCGTTTATATATCATTAAAAATTGAATATTTAAAATAAAATTTTGTACCATTTTGTCCAGCAAATTAGGTCATGCCCACTAACTGTTCATTAACTGATTAACATTTACTTTGGTAGGAAAAAACTCTGGTAGACAAAATTTTTATAATACCCCTCAATATTTTTAAGAATTTGTATTTTAAATTTATGAAAATTTTTTAAAAAATACCTTGAATTTTTTCCGAAATGCATTGGAGAATGCTTTATATGTATATAAATCTATATGTTCTTTATAGATGTGTTCCAAAATTGACTGCCAGTACTGAAAATCTATAGTGCACGTAACGTAAATTGTTGCATTTTCAGTGCTGGCAGTAAATTTGGAACATAGCCATAGCATTATGTTAGAACAAAAGGATTATTTTAATAAATATGTGTTTCTATACAAAGAACGCAGCAATGCTTAAAACGTGATCAGATTAAAAATTAAGATTAAGATTGGATTTAACCAATCAAAATAAGTTCACTAAACTTGAGATCGATTTTCTTTCTTCTGATTGATTAAATTCCAATCCAATCTCGATCTCTCAATCTCTAATCTGATCATGCCTTTAGACTCTGCGCATAATGGAGGAAATAATGGGTGCATCCAAAAGCTACGACCGCTCACTGAGCGCTCAGTGAGCTCTTGCATCTGATTGGCATATTTCGTTAGAACTAAAAATAGTGCTTCTGGATACACCCATTGAATGGCTACTGCGCCAACTTTTGCAGCGCAGTAAAGGCCTACACACAAAAGAATAAATATTAGAAACAGGAATAAATATTAAGATTTCAACCTATCAGATATCAGTTACATTGGAATATATGGCTTCTGATAGGTTAAAAACTTAATATTTATTCCTATTCCTAATGAGTGCATTCAATATTACGACTGCTCACTGAGCGCTCAATGAGCTCTTGTATCTGTTTGGTTTACATTTTTAGAATATGCCAATAAAATGTAAGTGCTTACTGAGCGCTCAATGAGGAATCGTGCTTCTGGATGCATCTATTCTTTCGCTTTTATGGGAAAGCTAATTAAAGAGATAAAACAGATTTTTACTATAATTGGCTGTATTACCATACTGCTATTGGAAGTTTTCTTTACCCTGATTGGATTATACTTTTAGATCTAAAAATATAACCCAATCAATCTGAAGAAAACTTTCAATTGTTGCAAAATAAACATTCTGCTGAACGTAGCCAATTATAGTGAAAATCTACAATTTGTGTTACGTATTTTATAGAATTTTTTAGTATGTTTTAAAACACATATATAAGAGTCATTTTACGCTGATTAGTGTAATTGGCCGATTAGTCCATTGAAATTGGCCAATCGCATCGTCAAACAAAATAATAAATGCGATTGATCAATTTCAAATGGCGCTTAGTGAGCGGTTGTCGTTCTGAATGCACCCATTAGGTGCATCCAGAAGCACGACCGCTCATTGAATGCTCAGTGAACTCTTGTACCTGTTTAGTCTATATTTTTAGATCTAATGGAACATGCCAATCAGATGCAAGAGCTTACTGAGCGCTCAGTAAGCGGTCGTGCTTCTGGATGTACCTATTGTGTCTGGCGCTTTCCAGGCGCCACTTTCGCTGAATCTTGCACGAGCACGAGGGGATCAAGAGGTGTGGATTAATATCGTGAGCACGCGATAGTGGTGAGGCTCGTGTTCGTTTGCTTGCTGATAGAGATGATTCATTAATTATTCTTCTATCAACAAATCGTCATCAGAAGGAACAAATCTTCACGTTAACGAGAAAGAAGAGGAATTCCATTCGACTGCGATGCGTGACTTTACGATAGGATAGCTTACATGTGACACGTGCTGCACGTGCTCGAGTATGCCAAGGAATCGAGGATCTATATGAATCTACGTGATAAAACGATGTGACACAGTTAATCGATTTCTCGTAGGTTGCACGAAGGACGTGAAAAGTGAGGCTGAAATTGTTGCGAAACCGAAAGACCGACGGCGCCGTCTCGGCGAGGTCCACGATTACCCTGTGCGACGATATATCGACGATTGCGTCAAATGCGAGTATCTGGGGGACCATCGGCAACATCTCGCGTAAGTCTCGACGTTTATCAACTGTATTTACTAACTACGATCTTCAGACCCACATTCTTTTGCTGTGATAATAAACCTAACCTAACCCTAACCTAACTTGTGTGCGCATGTAAACACGAGTCTCGGCGCGCTTCGACGAAAATTTTAATATAGAAATTATTTTTAATGCATAATTTTAATTTTACTTTATGGTAAAAAATATGAAATAGGAAATTGTATACTGCTAGTAAGTTTATATGCATGCCAACTTTGTTGACAAGAGCATTTTATTAGAACAAACTCCTGAACTTGTCTCTCTATTTGAGTAAACACTGACAACAATTTAAAGTGTCATTTTGGTTTATCATGTGTTGCAAATAAAAAAATATTTTATTAAACTTTTATAACAAGAGAATATTTGATTACTTTTTTATTTCTGAGAAATTTTTTCTTTTAGATGAATGTTTTAAATACTTTTTATGTTGAAGAGAAAAATGAACTATACAAGAAGTTCAGTCCTAAGATATAGAAAAAGAACAGGCCTGTGGTAATTTCATCTTTGTTTAACATTGGCACACAATGGCTTCAGCAGAACACAATAGTTTTGCAACTATTTTATGATTAGATCTGTTCGTGTTGTTTAAAATCTCTAAAAATGTTTGCATTTGAAATGAGATAAATATATATTTGTGCATCGAAGAGAAAGAAAGCGAAGTACTGCTTAGAGCAAAAATTGCAAGCAACATGAATAGGCTAAAGGGCATTCTAACAATGCATTGCAAACATTTGTTGGCAGTTGAAACGTTTGTCGCGACAATTAATTAGAAGTGTTAATGGTATTATTTATGCTTCTGATTGTCGCGATAAACATTTCAATTAGCAACGGTTTGCAACGCATTGTAGAATGCCCTTAATTGTCTGCTGAGATAGGATCATTTCTTTAGATCTAAAAATATAAGGCCTGTTCTACAATAGAGTTGTAAGTGGTAAGCTGTAAGAAATTAATCAGTCGATTATTCTTGTTACACTTAACTGTGCCAATTTCTTACGGCTTACAACTTGTGACTCTACTGTAGAACAGGCATAATCCAATCAACGCAAAGAAAACTTCCAATAGTTGCAAAATAAACGTTCTGCTGAAATGAGCCATTGAGGATGTAATATTAAACTGGACATATGTGTCTCATGCGATGTGCCTCTGTGCGAAAGCTTTCTAAGATTAAAAAAAAGAAGAGAAAAGAAATAAACTATACAAATAGTTCAGCTAAAAAGAACAAGCCTAGGTTTAAATATATTTATTAGCAAGTGCATGTATTTATTAAGAACAGTAACCAAGTTTGATTTTATTTCTTTCTCCAAAACATCAAATACTTGTATATATTTATTAATTTTTCTTTCTCACCTCTTCGTCACGAGACGGCACGTTTTCAAGATATTCGGTCATCTCAGGTTTCTGAGGATCAGCTATCGCCAATACTGACACACAACCATCGACTGTTCCCAAAACAATGCTCTTACCATCATGCGTGCTATCGATGGCACTTAATTCAGCTTGTACTCTGTAATTTGCTATTATTTCACAATCCGAAGATCTGTGAAATGTATATACATATAATGTATTCTAAACATACTCAGTCAATATATAGGTATAAATAAGAACGAAATTTCGAAGTAACTTCTTATGATTTAATTCCATTATCCTTGAATGTATATTTACCTGAAAACTCTGATTGTTTTTCGACCGCTATGATAATACAACACATACTCGTCTGTACGATTAAACATTGATATAACAGTAAACACTCCTTCAGCCACCTTAGGTATATAGGTTTTCACGCTTGTACCCTTCTTTAATTCTATGAGTTCGAGACCACCTCTAAAATATATATATTTAGTTGTTTTTTTTTTTTTATAATTAGAATACATAATTAAAAATGTTTGAATAATGTTTCCTCACCTACTAGGCGCGTACAAAGTGTATTTGCCATCCTTGCTGATGTTTCCGCTCCATTTTGGAATCGTACGTATAATCTTTTTCTTGTTAATATCAAGAATTATACCTTTATCGGAACCAATGATACCTATCCATTGGGGTTTGTTAGGCATCGGTGTAATACATACAATATCCTATTAATATAAATTTTACTGTTTAAATTTATAACAAATCAAACGTTTGTCAAATATTTGTCTTCATTTGAATCATTTAAAATTATTCCGCTATGATATAATAATTGATTTGCCTATAAGCGAGCTCTTTACCTTAAATCCGGGCAACTTTATAGGTATTTTGCTAATCAGCGCTCCTGTTTTCGCGTTATAAATTATAACGCAATCCCTGTTGCCTTTGTCAGCTGCTGGTACAACCAGAAAAGCGTCATCCGATGTTATCACCACTTGTCGGAAGGGTGTACTGGTATTACTTCTTACGGGATACTCCAAAGAGAATATTGTTCTGCCATCTAATACGAGACATGTATTTATTAAAACTTCTCCCAAGATATTCGCGTTGTGTGAATTGTCGAAAATTCCCTTACCAGGAATAGTTCTCACGACGAGAATCGCCGTAGTTCGTACGTTTTCTACTCCTGTGAGATTATTGGGCCTCGAAACGGCTATGAACTTCGATGACTTTTCTATCAATGTTAACTGTTTGACGTTCTTTTGCTCCTCTTTGAACAATACTTGCTCCGTAATTCTATTCCAAATGAGAACATTGCCTGATTCGGTCGATACAATATACCTGAAATGAAAATTACTTTTAATAATCAAGCTTTTTTTCGATTAAACTCATCACAATAAAAAAAATCCAATTCCACTAAATCATAACTTAGTGAGATTAAATTGAATGAAATTAACTTACTTGCTGTCCTGCGTAATGCAAGCGTGTGTAACAATTGCTCCCAACGGACTGTCGGCCAGCTTCGATATTAGTCTACCCGTTAATAAATCCCAAACACCCACGCAATCTCTGGTAACTGTTACGGCCAAGTTACCCTCCTCAGCCAAACTGTTTTACAATATACAAAGTGAATTACACACGCAATTTCTATTTCTATTTCTTCCTTTACAGAATTACCTTAACATGTCTATCTGTAGTTCGTGCCTGTCTATGACGTGAACTTGCTCGAAAATATTGTTGATATTCCACACCTTGACGCTTCTATCAATGCTTGACGTTACAACGCTATTCCAATTTCCGACAGTCAACGCTTCCAATTGAATGATCCTTGCAAAGTGCGCATCTAGTATCTTTACCAAATCAGATGTCTCGAGCGACCAAACGTACAGATTTTTCCTAAGAAAGACAATTTAAACTCATGTAACTGTGTTCTTTTTTTATAATTTATAGAATGTATAATCAATAATACTTAGAATTTATTCAATAAGAGCAATATTTCCTGCTAGAAAAAATTTCTTCTCTATCAAAATACAATATTATACTCCTTTATTTTAATTTTTAGAATTTTAATTTTGAATTTATTTATAATCTCAAGTCAAGTCTCTTGTTATACAGAATAAGTTTCCATCATTTCTTTGCATTTTAAAATGCAATTTATTTATTCCTCTCCTCTTTTAGCCGTAATTATTGTTTGTATCTCGATGTATTTGTTCTGATAAAATCATCTATTAGATTAGATTTGATATTGAATCGGCGTAAATGTTTATAATTAAATTATCTGTTCATAAGGTTTCCTAGTTTCATTTTTTCTCGCCATCTATAAAACTTCAAGTTAAATAAAAACGATGATAGTTCTCAGATGACGCGCACCTTACACCAGCAACAGCATAATTCTTGGTGCCGCTGACCATAACAGAGTTCGAACATATCATTCGTGTATTGATATTCCTGACTCCATTCGGCAACATTAAAACATGCGCGTCGCTTTTACTTTCCAAAAACCACACGATGAATCCATTTCCGGTCGTCGCCAAGAGCGTTTCTTCCTCTCTATCCAATTTCAGCTGTAACAGATACTCCACGTCGTCATTATATGCTCGCGGCATGTCGAAAACTTTTTCCCAATAAGATGAGGTCTCATCGCTTTTATATTTCGTGATTCTATAATCATCCTTGTTCGTACATGCGTACAAAGTATTCTTGTCCTTCGTCATGATCAAAGCACTGAAAAAATCCACAACAATCTTCTGTTATTGTGCTCTTCCAATACAACCGCTGTTAATAACAATTCTAAATTAGAAAGGGCATGTAAAAGTTAAATATAAAATCCAATATAATAATCTAAGATATAAAATGTATTACTCTGTAAATTGTAATTAAATTCTTTGTCCTTGTTTAATTTAATAACAATTCTGTCTTCTTACCTGTGAAACTGGAACGGGTCTAATGATGTCTTCTTCCTGTAAGTATGCAAAAGCATACGTGTGTCGTCGAGACTCCCCGACCAGAATATAATTCTATAGAGATCCAGATTTGTATATTCCACACCTATAAGAAAACGCAAAAATAAGAATGATGTAGGAAATGTATGTTTGATGTAATATACATTCAATATAATGATCTACTTCTTACATAAAATCGGCCATTTATTGGAATCCTCGGGGTTGCTGTGAGTATCAAGCAGATTTCCCCGCAAGTCGAATCTACACCAGCCTAGCTTCCCGTAGATAAAGGCGTACTGATTCATTAAATGCACGCCGGCCACTGCATCCCCATTCGGTAAAGGATTGTCGATAACGACGAATTCGCTCGTCAGGGTGTTCAAAACGACACTCTATAGAAAAAAATCACGTGTCATGAAATAGCTCTCTCTCTCTCTCTCTCTCTCTCTCTCTCTAACTAGAAAAACTGTATTTTGAATTAATTCAAAGTTTTCCTCAAAAACGAAAACATCGGAACATTGAGAAACTCTGAGTTAATAAAAGATTTTTATAATTAAGTTTGAGATGTAAAAATGAAAAATAAAATTCATTTAACTTTAAGTTGAGAAGAGTTTTATTTTTCTGTTTTCTCAAAAATCAGTTTGTCAGAAAATCAGATTATTGATTTACTTGATAATTAGTCGTAAAAGCCGCAGCGTATCTGTTGTCGGGGCTTAAGACTAATCGTTGCATTATACCCTCCACGCCGGGATTAACATCTCTAGCCATGTCACTGGTACTCAGATCCCAGGTGATAAATTTATTGGATATCGATACGATGTAGCGATAATCCGACGTTAAACAAAATCCGAATACCGCGAACTGATGACCTTCCAACGAATACTGGAAAATGATGTCATGTTTTAAAGATATTCAAATTCACATTACTTAGATGGTACGAAGCTCCACTACGGTCTGAATGTTAAGATATTGAACTACTATAAATACCCCAAAATTCCCAAATCTTAAAAAACTGTAATAAACTTATTGCGAAAAATATTGCCTCGGCCGAGAGTCGAACTCGGATTTCTTGCATTCCATGCGAGCGTCCTAAGCCTTTAGACTACGGAGACTTGTCTCGGGGGATTATTAATATTTCAGATTAATTGCGTTGAAAGTCCGATAACTATATCGGCACATAATTATCATATCTGAAATTAATTCATTTAATTGAATATATAATATATAGTAGTTCAACATCTTAACATTCAGATCGTAGTGGCGCTTCGTATCATCTAAGTAATGTATTGTAATATAAACGGTCTTGTTTTCAATCATATTGTTTAAAGATATTCCTCTAACAAATAAATTACATAGCTCCGCAAAGACAAGAAATTTTTTATATGCTGTAGCAGTATATAATTTTTACAATTTATTGAAGAAAGCAGCACCGAGTTTTCTGACTAAAAGTATCGAATAATTTGCTATATAAATGAATATATGGATTACTTTTAATGGTCCACCAGGTGTGTGCAGACAGTGATAAAGAGGAAGCAAAGCGCAATTCTTAACACCGTCATGATCACACGCTCGGAGCAACATTCTCACATTAACATTTGCACCGATCTCCGGCAACAATCGACCGATCAATTGTGGTGCAAGCATGTCAGGATGATTTCCCAGAATCGCACCACCTAATCTCAAAGCATCAGCAACTAACATAAGTTCTCTGGAAAAATATTCTGATTAAGAATATCAAATAATAGTGTCCATAAATTATCTATAAATATTTGTGAAAGAATTGAAATCGAGACATACAAAAATTAGAATATTTAATAAATTAAGAAATTATTAAAACTTTTGTGTTGTCCGAAAGAGTATTTCATCTCTCTGGCCTTACCTGACCAAACTTTGATTTTCAACAAAGTTACACGCGTCTTCGAAGTCAGAAAGCACAGCTTGTAAGGGACAAGAGCTTAGCTTAGCGTGCAGCCACTCATAATTGAATAAAACATTTTCGAAGAGATCCTTAAAGCGCCTTGCTCTTACCAAGTGAAATGGTAATTCGCCAAACTTTAGTCGTGAAAGAAAGAATAAATATCTTTAGCAATTATCTTTATTATAGCATTTTTCGTAGTACCTTTCGTAAATTATATCTTGAGATAGTTCCCTCCTTTGAATAAAATGCTAATGGTTGCTCCGGCACTTTTCTGTCCGCCACACCTTCCTTGTCTGTTAAATTGAATCTACAAATTGTAATATGTAAAGTTTATCGCTTTATACAATATTTCTTTAATAGTTAATAAAATCAACTTTTCCCTTTGGATTCAGTTTTTTAATGTGACATTTTTTCAGCTTAAATCATTGAGTTCATTATCTTAAAAATAAAAATCTAAATCTTTGTATATGAGTTTGTGAGAATTATTCTTCTTCTGCCTTTGCCATGAAGTAATTCACTGAAATTCAAGGTGTTACTTATCGTAATAATGTCACTATTTACCGATGTCTCTGTATCTCGGTGTATTTGAAAGGCTTCGGTTTGCCACCTCCCCAAATTCCCAGATAGTAGTCCGCAATCATTGAATGAAAATACATTGCCATGTTCATATTCTTAAAGTATCGCTCTTTGGCCGTGTCCCTGAATTGTCTATGGTACCAGTTTAACACGCTCACACCGTCCGCTTCTCTTTCACTCAGATAATTTGGTAGATCGTTCCGTATTCTGGTCCATAGTAAAGGTGGGATACGTCTCACCGGTGGCAAATGGTACTGATAAACATCGTCGAGAACCTTATCGTCCAAGGAAATCAGATCCTCGAGCTCAGATTCCGATAAGCCGGACTTGGCAGCCGTGATATAAGCCAAAGCGTGGAAGACCAAGATTTTGCCATGCTGCTTCTCGATCCTCTCGAACAGCATCATTATACTGTCCATCACTGTGCTAGCTAAGTGCGTGTCCGCCGGTTTTGTGTAGCTACGCCATCGACAAATCTCTGCGAACACAAGCTTCACAAAGATCGGTAGGGAACATTTTGATATAGCGTTCGCCACCAAACGCCATTGGTAGTTATTCAGATCCCTTCTCGCTGTTTTCATCCACATTCTACAAGAATTGTGAATAACATACAAGTTTCAGAATAGATAGACAATATTTTTTTTATCAATTTAAAGCAAATCTTTTTCTTAACAATTCTAATAATTGATGATTATTTCTTCACCTTATCACGTCCGTAGCTAAATCTTCGCCCAAGGCAGTTACCTCGATGAAGCTTTCTTCGGTGTCTATCATCCTACGTAACAACTGATAATCTCTCGAAATCACTGGATTTGATTCCTCCGCTGCGCACGATAAAATCATCTGAAACATACACGTATACGTTAATTGAAGTTAGATCTCTTCGTACAGAATCGACACGATCGGAATTTAAGCTTTCTCTTAAAAGTTTTTTCTTTCTTAATTTTTGTTTTTGTAATTTATTTTCTTTTATTATACTCACATTATTTAATGACTGACACATTATTTAATGATTCACATTTACCTTACAGTTTGGTGGTAATCTTATAGGCAACCACGATAGTTTGTTACCCTGTACACCTGTCAGCTGATCGACACTATCCAGAAACAGTAGAATAGGCTGTTGGGTGTTAGTTAAGGTCAACAAATATTTAAAGTAGGCTGTGAGCGGCACCAGGTCGTCTGGGATTTCTTCAAACGATAACCCATAATTGTATGAGATCTGAAAGTAACGACAAAAACGACGTTTTATATCATATTTCAAAGCGGAGAGAAGTATAAATAATACTCACTTGTTGACAGATTGAGATCAACGTGGGCGTGAGCGCACTGCTGTCTGGAGTAGTGCCGAGAAATCGAATTATGCTGATCGGTTTTTTACCAGTCAGCCAGGTACTGCTCGTCAAACCCGCACTCTTCGCTAAAAGGGAAGTCTTCCCGCATCCTCCTTCTCCGTATAACACTAATGGCTTATCGCTGTCGCCTAGCATGTAATTTTTTATTTTCTCTAACGTGTCCTCGCGTCCGTAAAATACCTGTGAATGTGATAAGCTTGTCAGTCTTATTTTTTTTAAACTTCGCTTCTAACTTTATTTAAAAGAGCATAACAACAACAAATTAATTTAATACTTAACATGTTATATTTCAACTAAATTTAAAATCTTGATGAAATTTCTACCTTTACAGAATTATTGCAGGCGTGCAGGTGTTGCAAAATCTCGGTTATTATTTGTCCCTGCGCGGAATTGTCTTCCTTCCTCATGGCGCGATCTACAAGCTTCACTATGTTTCTGTAAAAGTGAGTGATGAAGTGCTGAAGATACTCGCCATGGGTTTCAGGATCCAGACCCTCTCTTCCTATCCATTCGACCGTGTACCTGCATAAACCAAAGTAATCACAACAGAAATATCTTATTGTGTATTTTCGGAAAAGGAGAAAGTATACCTCTGCAGATTCGTGCTTTCGATTTTATTCGGTAGCCGTTCATCTCTAAGATCGGCCAACAATTTCGAGGCTTCGTTGTCTAAACTTCTATTAGCTATATCCAGAAACAGACTGGCCTTCCTCAGATTTTGGAGATTAATGTTGTTTATATACCGTACATACGCCAGGCAATGGTTTTTCGTATTTTTAACGTTTAATACGCCGTTAATTACTTCCCGCTCAGTCACTGTTTTAGGATTCATTATATTAAGATTTTATTAGAATGAAAATGTGTATGATATGCAATACTTGAATGTCGTCTAAAAAATATTTTAGTCTTAGTATTAACGATTAAAAATTTTAGATAATTATATTGGGACATAATTTTATATTTTTTGAATGATTATTTTTAAAATTGTATGAAAAATTATCTTTATTAAATAGAGACGTATAAAATTTATTATTTTTTATTATTTTAGCGATATATACTTTATTAAGACCGAGCTATTTATTATCTCTATTGGGTCTTTCTTACCAGACATGAAATAATTATGCATTATATCTTTGTCGAACTTCCCAGAATTAAATAAAGATTGCGCGCCCTTCCTGAACAATTTTTGCATTTTGCACATAGTGTCCCACCAGATTGCTTGATCCTCTTGTTGCAGTTTAGGTATTCTCTTAAAGATGTAAACACAAAGATATAATTACAAGAAAGAAATACTTACATAATGTAAATAATTGGTAGTCGCTGAATTACATAAGTAGAATTACTAAACTAGTTGAAAGTTATTTACTTTATTGTTAAAATTTTTAAGGATTGATGAGATCGGTTGCAATATACTTGTAGGTGGCACAGCATTGCTATCCTTCTTGTACCACTTATCCAGAAGACTAACGTCCATTCCTTGACCATCCAATTCTGTTCTTAACATCTCTAGTTCTGAACTGAGAACATATGTTGGTATAGGACGGTATCCATACTTTTGTCCAAGGAATACCTGCACATATGAAATTTTTATTATATTAGTTTCTTATTAAAAAAATACATTTGATAATCTTAATTCTAAAGTTTGAAGATAGTTTGATTTTTTACTGGTAGACTGGATATAATTCTAAAGTTAAACATGTATATACTCTCGACAAATAATTTTGGCAATCGAGGATTAAATCATTTAAATTAAAGAGTTACTGACAACGAAATTAGGTCCCATGGATAATCTCTGACAATTTTCTATTTCTCTCATACACAGCTCTGTAGTCATATGATCGTCAGTGGCTTCATCACGTACACCCCATCTCATATCAACCACCTGCGAAAAGAGGTTTAACCATTATGTAAGGCAAATTATTTTTTCTAAATAATACAATATGTTAGTTTATATTATTATTGACCAGAAAAAAATTATTAATTAGATAAATAAAATATAGTGATAATGATTTATACAACATCTGATTTTGTTAATTACTCAAATCTACTTAATTATATGATACACACACGCGCGCGCGTTGTGTGTGTGTGTGTGTGTGTGCGCGTGTATGTGACCTAAATGTAATTATCAAGTTGTCCGATCTTTATCAAGGATTAACATGAAAAGGTCGAGTCATATATGTATGTTATTGGTACCTAGCACCGTAAAAATCAATTTCTCTATTCAAGACGTATAACTCATGTTTTACTATGTATATCTAAGTATATATCAGTTTACTAAATAATTTGTTTTTATGTGTTATGTTATTTTTTTTTCTATGAAATGTCCTACCTGAAATTCTAAACCATGTTTCTCTCTGCAATAGTCTTTAAGTTTGGGATAGCACTGCGCCATCAAAGTATTTCTTTCCATTGTTGTATCTAAAATATAATAAAATATATATAATCAATAAATATAGTGCTATCTCATATTGCATTAAGTCATTTTATTTTATATTGCTTTTCTGTTTTCTTTCAAACTTTTTAACATTAAATTTTCTATTTTACTTATTTTATTATCTCCTGTGACTATTAATAGCTTACCAGTAAAGGTCGAGCTTGTAAATATCCGCACAATTTTCGAACTGACAGGCGGTAAGGATTTCAAGGACCCCGAAAAAATTGAATCAATCGTTGTTTCATCCATGTTCTTAATGTACCTTGATCTTTAAATTAAAAATTTAAATCAATTGAGATTGCATCTTATCGCTTGTAGCAATATCAGCAAACTGAAACCTGCATTGCGTTTCCAGTGTCTTATACATCTATCAATAAAAGTATAGTATCTCGTGAGCTACATGGAGTTTGTAGGACATCTTTGTTCGGGAGTATGTTTTATCACATAGAATTCTTATATCGTCTACTATAACTTGCATATTATTTTATATTATGCTACTACAAAAGTCAACAAATTACATAGTACATATTCTTTTTTTAAATATACGTTATATAAATAAAAAAAAGATTCTAGTATACTGATCAAAATGGTTGCTAAGGCTTGTTTACACAATATAGACTCATTGATTTTAAGACATATATATTCCTTTAGCTCAATATTTGTGAAAAATAAATATTTTTGTATTAGATATTTAATATTTAACTATAAATTTGTTAATATATGTATGCTTTTATAACTTTAGATTAACGAGTAACATAAGAAAATTCTTGTTCAAAAGTTTAAAAATTGGACTATAAAGATATAAAAAAGAAAACCACTTTATGTAGCAATTATACGCATTTCTATATTTCACATTTATACATTTAGTTTTAATTTAAATTTTCTTGCACGTTTCTACGTGTATGTATTTGATTTTTAGATCTTCTAATGGACTGTCTATAATATTTACAAGAATCTTTTATAACTATTAAAATGGCACCTGATCCAGTAACACAAATGAACACATATCGTTCATACGTCACCATGTTGGCTGATCCAGTTTCAAAAGATGAACTGAAACTGAAAGCAGCTCAAGAATTATCAGAAAACTTTGAGGTATATAAACTGTCATACAAATATCAAGATTATTCGTGCAGTATAATAGTCATTAACTATCTTTTGAAAGAAATTATATATATTTAATTATATTAATTATAACAATATATTAAATTAATTGTAGATCATCATGTGTTCATCACAATATGCGGGATTTCTCGACCATATGATGAAGATCTTTATGAAGATATTACAAGAGGGAGAACCGCACTTTATATCAGAATACAATATTCAACAAGTTCGAAAACTAATTCTGGAAATGATACACAGATTACCAAGCAATGAATACTTGCGTCCATATGTTAGGCAAATTTTGACTCTTATATTCAAATTACTAGAAACAGATAATGAAGAAAACGTGTTGGTATGTTTACGCATCATAATCGATCTTCATAAACAATATAAACCGACATTTAATCCAGAAGTAAGTAATAATGTATATATGTACTTTATTGTTTTGAGTTACAATTCACCTTATATTCTTTTATTTACAATTTTTAAACATTTCAAGCTCTCTCAATCTTTTATAATTAAAGATATATATATATAGACAAGTTCGAATTGAAACAAATTTGAATTTGAGACTCCGGAGTCTCACTGATTATGAATCAATCGGTTTCACATTAAAGCCACGTGTTATACCACTCATTTATTTTATATTTAAAGTATTTTAATCCTTTTTTTCTTTTTCCGCTATAGATTCAATATTTTCTTCAATTTGTCAAATCGGTGTATAGCGAGTTACCAAAAAATTTATCAAAAATATTTGAGCCGCGTCCTCCTCTACGTGTGAAAGATTTGTCAGAAATTAACATAGAAGCACTATTGAAGGAAACGTTTACGATTACAGCGATACAAAGCGAAAAGAAAGCTGCGGATGGTACTGTTGTGACTGTAAGTATTCCTTACTTATTTGATTCTATTATAAAATTCGTAATATTCGATATATAGAGCATGATAGAAAGTACACGACTCAAATCAGCGAAAAGAAAAAGAAAAAATAAAATCAATGATATGTTTTATTATTTTTAGTATAATTTGATTCCGAAAGCAGTGTTGTCCCTCAAGGTACTTCAAGAATTACCAATAATTGTAGTATTATTGAATCAATTATACAAGCAAAATGTACACCAGGATGTATCAGATTTCGTTCCAATTGTGATAACGACTATATCGCTCCAACCTAGTCTTCAGCATCGAACATCACCTGGATTCAATAAGGAAGTCTTCGTTGACTTTATGGGCGCACAAGTCAAAACACTTTCATTTCTTGCCTACGTCATGAGATTTTATCAAGACTTAATATCGCAAAACAGTACGATGTTGGTCAAAGGTATACTTGGCTTATTTACTCTCTGTCCAATGGAAGTAGCTCACTTACGTAAGGAACTTGTCATAGCTTCACGTCACATACTAGCTACGGACCTACGAAATCATTTTATTCCTCATATGGAGATTTTCTTTAACGAGGATATTTTTATCGGTCACGGTTGGACCGCTCACGAGGCTTTGAGACCTTTAGCTTATTCCACACTCGCCGATTTAGTACATCATGTTAGGCTTCAATTGCCCCTCAGTGACGTGTCCAGAGCGGTACACTTGTACGGCAAGAATTTGCTTGATCAAACGTTACCCACAGCTGTTCAGATGGTTTCTTGTAAATTACTGATGAACCTGGTGGATACAGTTAGGCAAAGATCCGATGCCGAAAACAGCACACAAGGACGCGAACTGTTAATACGTATATTGTTGGTTTTTGTTCTGAAATTTAAAACCATTGCCAAGATCTATATTCCAATTCTGCGAAACAAAACGAAACAGTTACGGCCAGCCGTAGCGGACAATACGACCGAAGATACAAAATCATGTCTCGACGTAAATGAGGAGAAAGAACCACCAAAATCAAAGTTTGGTTTTCCGACTTCACAGGCGATGAGCTACAATGTGGCGGATTACAGGAATTTAGTGAAGAGTCTGGTACACGGTACTAAAGCTATAACATCTAATTGCATCAATAATCGAAACAATGAGGTGCCGCAAACTAATCAGCTTCAGCCGAAAGAGACTTTGATTTATATACAACTTGTTAAATGGGCTTTACCAGCTCTAGACATTTATACGATAGGACCACCAGCTATAGGCGTTCCCGCACAGCCAGGCAGACCGATGCAATCCCAAACTATACGAACGCGAGAAGAAAAGGAGGTGTTAGATCTTTTCGGCAATGTATTCACACAAATGAACCCCCAAACATTCCAAGAAATCTTTTCCGTATCCATAGACTATATGGTCGAGAGAATATTCAAAAACTGCGCTTTGCAGATAATTGGAAGTTCATTCTTGTCGAGCCACACTGTTTCTTCAACGTTCGCGACAATATTAGTGGAATATTTACTGGAACGAATGAGCGAAATGGGCTCAAACGTGGAACGTAGTAACTTGTATCTAAAGTTGTTCAAGCTTGTTTTCGGCAGCGTATCGCTATTTCCTGCCGAAAATGAGCATATGTTGCGGCCACATTTGAACCTAATCGTAAATCGTGCCATGGAGCTAGCAATGTCAGCAAAGGAACCGTACAATTATTTTCTGTTGCTGCGCGCATTGTTTCGATCTATTGGTGGTGGCTCTCACGACTTATTATATCAAGAATTCTTACCTTTGCTTCCTAATATGCTGGAAGGATTGAATAGACTACAATCCGGCTTACATAGACAACATATGAAAGATCTCTTTGTCGAACTGTGCTTAACTGTACCCGTGCGTCTTAGTTCTCTGTTACCGTATCTTCCGATGTTAATGGATCCCTTAGTCTCCGCTCTCAACGGAAGTTATTGTCTAGTGAGTCAAGGTCTTCGAACCTTAGAGTTATGTGTTGATAATCTTCAGCCAGATTTTTTGTACGAACATATACAACCAATTCGTGCCGAATTAATGCAAGCTCTCTGGAGGACACTACATAATTCTAACGATCAAGGTGTTGTCGCCTTCCGGGTTCTTGGTAAATTTGGTGGTGGAAATCGAAGAATGATGATTGAGCCGCAAAAGTTGGAATACAATGATCGTGAAACCAATTCTCCTAATGTAATAGTTTACTTCCAAGGACTATCCCAGCCAATCGATTTTCCAATGGAAAAAGTGATCGAGGCTGCGTTCAATGCACTGAAATCCAACACGACGGATGTGTTCTACCGTAAGCAATGTTGGGAGATCATATATTGCTATTTGGCCGCGTCCTTAAGAATGGACGACGCCGCTTATCTATGGTACGACTTGTTTACGCATCCGAGTTTTAAAGAAGGAGAGATACCGCCTCAACAAGGACCACACTATAAGTGCTTCGATACCGTGGCGCGAAACGTTCAGCAGACCGCATTGACTGGCATGTTTGTTGCAGTAGAAATCAAAGAATTGAGACCTTCGGTTCTCGCCACCGTCGTTGCCGTTGTGAGACATTACACGATGATTGCCATAGCGCAACAAGCTGGTTTATTCAGTTGGACGGATAAAGAAATCCGAAAGGATATGCAAGGTCAAGACCCATTTGTTCTGATTGATGCTCTTGCCGTTATAATGGGTCACGATGAGAGAGAGCTATATAAAGCGGGGTACTTGACGCTTGTATTAATATTAGAAACAGCAACGAATATTCTGGGTTCCAAAGAACGAGCCTGCCAATTACCCTTTATGGAGTATCTAGCGGAAAGAATGTGTTCGCTGTGTTACGAGCGCGCCTGGTATGCCAAACTTGGTGGTTGCATAGCGATAAAGTTTCTATTCGAACGAATGGCTACTAAATGGGTTCTCAATCACTTATTTGTTTTTCTAAAGGCTCTCATATTTGTGATGATGGATTTAACCGACGAAGTATCTAACGGTGCTATCGATATGGCAAAAGAAAATCTAGAAAAAATGCTAAGAGTCTGTATGAATCCTGGAATTCAAGAGGGTAACATGGAATTGATAGAAGCACAAAACAAGAGCTTGTACGAAGTCACTCGCGAACTGGTCAAGCAAGTGACATCGCCGCACACGATCGTGCGTGAACAGGCTATGGCCTCGATACGTCAGCTTGCCGAAATACAAAACAAATCGGTGACGGAAGTTATGGAGCCGCATAAGGAAGTTTTAGCAGATGTGATACCACCCAAGAAGCATCTTTTGAGGCATCAACCGACAAACGCACAAATCGGCTTAATGGATGGTAATACATTCTGCACCACCTTGAATCCACGTCTTTTTACTATTGATTTAACCATCATGGAGCACAAGATATTCTTTCAAGAAGTGGTGGGTATCTGCGATGCGGATGAAGCCACTCTCAATAAATTTGCTTGTTATAAATCAATTTCGAATCTAATGCCCGTAAGAAAATCGGCATTACGAGCGCTTGCAGCTTGTCATTACATTGTTGGCTATCGGGAAAAGATACTCACGGTTTTATACAGAGCTTTAGAAAGACCACATGCTGAGTTGCAGGAGACTGCCTTTGAATGCATGAAAACATTCATTGCTGGTTATCAACTTGATATGGAATCTGTCCACACAATGATGCGACCTATGTTATTGACATTAGGTGATCATAGAAACTTGAGCCTGAATTGTGTAAGGAGATTATCATATCTGACGCAGCTTTTCCCGAGCACTTTCAGCGTTACTTTATGTGAGCAAATGTTGCAACATGTGAAAAAGTTTTTGGAAAATTTGATTCAATCTCATAAAGGTATATCAAAGTCCGGTGAGAACGAGCAAAAAATTACCATCATTATAGGAATATATCATGACATTCCGGCGTCATTACCAAAGTTCAATGACGCACTTTGTAGACTCATTTTACAAACTGAAAAATCGCTACTAGTCGAAGTATCCAATCCCTTTAAAGAACCTCTAATGAAATGTCTTTTGCGTTATCCGACAGATGCGCTCAATCTGTTTCTTCATGATAGCAATATCAAAGATCAACAATGGAGTAGATATCTAGAGTATCTTATTAGCCACAAGGATGGTAAACCATTTCGTGATATCTTACACAACAGCACAGCGCGCCTTGTCACGATGCTGCTCGCTCACTCGCAAACGAATTCCAGTTTGACTCACATGGAAAAGAACGAAGTTCAATATCGAGCGATCAAGATCATTGGTATACTTATCAAATACGATGAACAATGGTTATCTACTCAGAACCAGTTGGTAGGAGCATTGAAGCAGATCTGGTACAACGACGACTATCAAGCATTACACAAAAAAGTCGAAGGTGTCGAATATTGTCATTGGAAGGAACCAAAGCACATTGTCAAGATTCTCCTACATTATTTCCGTCATCAACCAAATGATATTGATCTACTGTTCCAACTGCTTCGGGCCACATGCGACCGATTTGTGCCAGACTTTCAATTTCTAAGAGATTTTCTAGAGAACACAGTTGCGCAGGAATATACAGTCGAATGGAAACGAAGTGCTTTCTTTCGTTTCGTTGAACACTTTCCCACAAACAACATGTCACAGGAATTGAAGGCCAACGTTTTGCAACTGATTATAATTCCATGTTTTGCGGTAAGCTTTGAGCGCGGCGAAGGTATGAAATTAGTTGGTGGCGCACCTATGCCTTATCAAGATAATCCTGAGAATGTAGTATCTGTATTTATTAGCAAAATAATTGATCCGGACAATCCATTTGGTTCCGCCGATTGTGTCCGTATTTCTTTATTGCAATTTTCTTGTCTTCTAGTAGAACAGGCATCGCAGCACATTCATGATGTTACTAATAAAAGACAAGGAAATAAGTTGCGTCGCTTAATGACATTCGCCTGGCCTTGTCTACTAGGCAAAAATTGTGTAGATCCAACTACTAGATATCACGGTCATCTTCTTCTTAGTCACATAATTGCTAAATTTGCTATTCACAAACGCATAGTCTTGCAAGTATTTCACAGCTTGCTAAAGGCGCATGCCGTGGATGCGCGTAATGTTGTACGGCAAGCATTGGAAATATTGACACCTGCAATGCCAGTGCGGATGGAAGATGGTAATACTATGTTAACACATTGGACGAAAAAAATTATCGTGGAAGAGGGTCATTCAATGCAGCAATTATCTCATATCTTACAACTAGTTGTAAGGCATTACAAAGTTTACTATCCAGTCAGACACCATCTGGTTCAGCATATAGTAAACTCGGTTCAACGTATAGGATGCACCCCGACCGCTACCATAGAACATCGGCGATTAGCTGTTGAATTAGCAGAAGTCATCATAAAGTGGGAACTGTATAGAATCAAGGAAGAAGCTGAAGCTACAGAATCTAACAGAGTAATTGTTGGTCAGCCGTCATGTTTAAAACGCGCGATTATCGATGATCCTTCTGGTAAACGTTTGAGCTCACAGATGCCATCCGGTAACAGTCCTGTGCCTCTTATTCTTCCCAGAATGGAACCAGGATCGACGAAACCTATTGAGAGAGCTCACGCGGATGCCGTTTTGAATTTCTTACTACGCTTGGCTTGTCAAGTGAATGACGTGACTACCATTCACGGTAATCCAGGCGAGCAATTATCCAGACGCTGCGTCGCTCTGTTGAAAATGGCACTGAAACCCGACGTGTGGATTGCTGAACACTGTGACTTGAAGCTATCCTGGCTCGATAAAGTTCTCTCTAGCGTGGAGAGCTCTCAGCCTAACTATGGTAACATCAGCATGGCATTGGAAGTGCTAACATTTTTATTAGGCGTGATGAAACGCGAACAAATACTTGTCAGCTTTAAACCACTGCAACGTGGAATAGGTTCTTGCATCGCCAGCAGCAACACTAAAATTATACGTCTGGTACATGGCCTACTGTCACGATTGATGACGATTTTCCCGGCTGAATTAGCTTCCACAAATATGACACCTAAGTATGAGGAGTTGGACACATTGTACACAACTGTAAGCAGATTTATAGCCGAAGGTCTGGCCACATATGAGAAAACTACCACGGCTACACCAAGTTCGCTTTTTGGCACACTTATGATGCTTAAAGCAGCCTGCACGAACAATCCAAGTTATGTCGACCGGCTAATAACTCCATTCATGAAAGTATTACATAAAATGGCCAAAGAACATTTGCACTCCACACAGACTGAAGCCAATCCTGTTACGAGTGAATTATTAATTCTCAGCTTAGATCTGGTGAAGAATCGCGTAGCAGTAATGGGTGTCGATATGCGCAAATCGTTCATAGGCACGATTTTGGTCGGCTTAATCGAGAAGACGCAAGATGTCAAGGTGATGAAGGCTATTACAAAGATACTGGAAGAATGGATGAAGAACAAAACTACCATCGCAATGAATCAGACACCCAGTTTGCGCGAAAAATCCATTCTGCTAGTGAAAATGATGCAATATGTCGAGAAACGTTTCCCCGACGATCTGGAGCTGAACAGGCAATTCTTGGAATTGGTGAATTACGTTTATCGTGACGAGACTTTGAAGCTGACGGAATTATCGAATAAATTAGAGCAGGCTTTTCTAGCCGGTTTACGTTGTATACAGCCGCAAGTAAGAGCAAAATTCTTCGAAGTATTCGACAATTCGATGAAAAAACGTTTGGTCGATCGTATCTTGTACATTATCGTCAGTCAGAATTGGGAGCATATAGGACTTCACTATTGGATCAAACAGTGCATCGAGTTGTTACTGGCTACCGTCAATCCCTCTACTTTGGTACAAATAACCAATGAAGATCTTTTGCTGCCTAGCATCACATCTATCATGCAAGGAGGCATGAAAAAAGAAAGCAAGGATCAAACGCATTTTGTCTGTCGTATCGGTCGTACCGATGAAGAGCCACTGGACACCAAGATACCAGAAGGAGACTCAAAGGACACATTCCTTGAAATGGACGCTTGGATGTCCAATCTTTCGGATTCGACAAGCGTCACCGCCACCTCCGAGGAAATTTTTGAAAAGCCCAGCTTGACGCAGATGATCAACAAACAGATACAATTTATGGAGAATGCAAAGAAAATCAAAACGGAGCAGTTATTACTAGCAACTGCTCAACTATGCCACATGGACACGGAGCTGGCGGAACGCGTCTGGTTAGATATGTTCCCACGAATATGGTCTATCTTAGAGGAATCTCATATTAATTCCATAAGTATGGAGATAGTGCCGTTTATCGCCAGTGGCGCACATGTTATCCAAAAGGACTGCCATCCAAGCGCCCTCGGCACATTTCTGGAGGCAATGGCGCACTGCAAACCACCGGTGGCCATACCGCCGCCCATAATGAAATACGTGGGTAGGTCCCACAATGTTTGGCACCGAATAACGTTAAGTCTAGAGCAGATGGGCGGAGAGATGGCAGTGGAGAATAACGGCGGTAACATGAAGAATAGGGGCGAACTTGACCTGTATCGCTCGCCTGACGACGTCGAACAAGTCGAGTGCGTCACTCCCTATTATGAGGTGATGCACATGCTCTCGGAAATGTACTCATTACTTTGCGAGGAGGACATGTGGTCGGGTCTATGGCAGAAAAGACCTGCACATTATAAGGAGACCCTGCACGCGATTGCGTTAGAGCAGCAAGGATTCTTTGAGCAGGCACAAGGAGCGTACGAGGTGTGCATGTCCAAATTCCGGCAGGATTACCCATCTGGTCCGGCACCTTATCATCTCAATGTGGAAATGCTTCTTTGGGAGAAACATTGGGAGCGCACTGTGAAAGAACAGAATCAATGGGAGATTCTGTTAGAACTGGGCAGCCAGAACAATTACAAAAATCCTTTCCTCGTCTTAGATAGCGCGTGGCGTATTCCCAATTGGCCGGTGATGAAAGAAATTCTGACCCAACTGGAACACAATTGTCCAAGGGAAATGAACTGGAAGGTAAGATAATTTTCAAGAAAAAGGTAAAATACTTTATGACTTTACAATTTCTTTCAATTCATTGATACTGACTTTGTAGCACAATTTTAAATGTCATAAATGTATATATTTTAATACTAAAAGATGATTGAATTCTTACATTTTTTTTTTAATATCTTTGTAGCTCAGTCTGTATCGTGGATTCGTAACCTTGTGCAGTAGCGAGGACCAACATCTGAGTACCATCGAGCGTTTCGTCGAGCATGCCTCTACTCAATGCCTGCGTGAATGGCGTCGATTACCACGTATTGTCAGTCATGTACATCAGCCACTGTTACAAGCAGCCCAACAGATAATGGAGCTTCAGGAGGCAATGCAAATCCATCAAGGATTGCTACATGGCAGAAGTAACTCGCTACACGACATGAAGGCTATCGTAAAAACGTGGCGCAATCGTTTGCCTGTAATAGCCGATGATCTCAGCCATTGGTCGGATATCTTTACCTGGCGGCAACATCACTACACCTTTATCTCCAATCACTATGATTCTCAACAAGATCAAACGATTAATCACTCATTACTCGGTGTGCATGCCTCTATGCAGGCAATTATTCATTTTGGAAAGATCTCGAGGAAACAGAACCTATGCGGTGTATGCTTGGACTCGTTGGCCAAGATTTATAGTATTCCCACGAACGTACCTATGGTCGATTGCTTCCAGAAAATTAGACAACAAGTAAAGTGCTATTTACAGATGGCCACTATGGGAGGACAAAATGAGTTGCAAGAAGGTTTAGAAGTGTTGGACTCAACAAATATGGGGTTCTTTACAAAAGAAATGATAGCGGAATTTTACGCGCTGAAAGGCATGCTTCAATCACAGCTAGGTCGTTCGGATGATGCCAACAAAAGCTTCTCTGCTGCGACCCAATTACATGACACTTTGGTGAAAGCTTGGTCCCTATGGGGTGATTATCTTGAAAATATCTTCATACGTGACGCTCGTCAAATCAACATCGGCATAAATGCTCTTGTATGCTTTTTACATGCCTGTCGGCATCAGAATGAATCAAAGTCGAGGAAATACATTGCCAAAATTTTATGGTTGCTCACGTATGACGATGATAAGTGCTCGCTCATGGAAACCGTAGACAAGTATGCCGTAGGTGTACCAGCTATTCAATGGTTGCCCTGGGTACCACAATTGTTGATGTACCTGGTGCGCAACGAAGGAACTGTAATTCTTAACTTACTAAGTCAAGTTGGTAGAATGTTCCCACAAGCAGTGTATTGCTCCGCTCGTACTCTTTATTTGACATTGAAAATTGAACAAAGGGAAAGATACAAAAGCGGTGAATTAGCTGCTGATAAGAGTCAAGATGGTGTCGAAAATCGAAACTCAACTACGGGTAACGTAACACAACAAGGAACATCGGAAACGAGTCATACGGTTCGTGCCACGGCGCCCATGTGGAGATGCTCAAAAATCATGCATATGCAGAGAGAGATCCATCCAACTGTTTTATCTAGTTTGGAGGGCATAGTCGATCAGGTTTGAATCTTTTATTCATTCAATATTATAAGACATGGTAAAAAATACGGCAAATATAATAGATATATATATATATATA
>NW_017305179.1:550749-554635 GCF_001594115.1 Trachymyrmex septentrionalis
AATTAAAATTATGTAATATATAGGGGAATGTCCCCTTCTACATTATACAACTTTTTGGAATGTTTTTTAATAAAATTATATATTTTAAAAATATTTACCTGTACCCCTTTATGATGAAATTAAATCATTATATATATATATTCAAAATATTTCTGTAATTAAAATTAAGATATATATACACTTTTTACACTAGATTTAATATATTTCAATCTTTTGTGTAAAAAATAACATTATAATTTATACATATTAGATGGTGTGGATCCGTGAAACATGGTACGAAGAAGTTTTAAAACAATTAAGACAAGGACTTACAAAATGTTACGCAATAGCATTCGAGAACCGTAGAGCAGTTAGTGAAGCTACCATAACTCCCCATACATTGAATTTTATAAAAAAACTTGTGTCCACATTTGGTATTGGCATTGGTATTGGCAAATCTATTTACTTTCTGTATTAGTTACAAAACAAAAGACAAAGAGGAGACAATTTTTTTCTAATATGTATTTTGTGACTTGTAGAAAATATATCGTCCTCGCAAAATATGAGCAACTCATTTAGTTCAGCGGCGTCGGAATCTCTTGCACGAAGAGCTCAAGCTACAGTACAAGATCCTGTTTTTCAGAAAATGAAGAGCCAATTCACGAGTGATTTCGATTTCACCGTGCCTGGTGCTAAATTGCTACACAATCTCATTAGCAAATTGAAGAAGTGGATAAAAATTCTCGAAGAGAAAACAAAACAATTACCCAAGTAATTTTTTTTTTCATTGTTCTTTAACTGACTTCTTTTTTACGATTTGTAAACAAATTCGTGCATTATTTCGCAGGTCTTTCTTAATTGAGGAGAAATGTCGCTTTCTGACCAACTTTAGCTTGAAAACTGCGGAAGTCGAACTACCCGGTGAATTTTTGATACCTAGGGTAAGAAAATTAAACTCTTCTAATTATAAAATCTTTTAATACATACAACACACACAACACGCATAGATATAATTACACAATATTTTATTTTATGACATTAAAATATGAGTGAAAAACGGAAGTAAAATTGAAAATAAAGTTTATTCTATCCCGATAATTTAAAATTAAAAATATTCAACTGCATGATACTATCCGACACTTAACATATTTTTGTTTAGATAAAAGTAATGTTCGAGATTGAACAGAGAAGGTATCTGTTTTGTTAATCTTTTCTTTTATGTCTTTTAGCACTCGCATTATTCTGTAAAGATAGCGAAATTTGTGCCACGTGTTGAAGTAGTTCAACGACACAACATGGCCGCTAGAAGATTACGTATCCGCGGTCACAATGGTCGTCTCTATCCTTATTTAGTAGTCAATGATGCCGGTCTGGGAGATGCCAGACGTGAGGAGCGTCTATTACAACTGCTGCGCATGTTGAATCATTACTTGACCAAACAGAAGGAAACGTCACGGCGTTTCTTGCACTTTACAGTACCGCGACTTGTTGCCGTTTCTCCACAAATGAGACTCGTGGAAGACAATCCAGCAGCAATTTCTCTCTTGGATATTTACAAACAAGGTTGTGCAAAATTGGGAATGGAACATGACGCACCTATTGCCAGGTATTACGAGAAATTGGCCGCTGTGCAAGCACGAGGCGCACAAGCCAGTCATCAAGTGTTGCGGGATATTTTGAAGGAAGTGCAAACCTCAATGGTCTCTAAAACTTTGCTCAAAGATTGGGCATTAAAGACATTTCCCGGAGCCACCGATTACTGGACTTTCAGAAAAATGGTAAGTTTTGGAATGCTTACTTTCGGAATACTATTTTTGGAAAAATCATGGTTTTGAAATACTAGCTTTTTTACAGCGTAAGTTATTATTAAACATTTTTTTACTAATTCTTCCAATTTTTAACTAACTTTATATTATCTTATTTATTAACTTTATACAGATTAATATAACAACGTAAAACTTCTTTAGCTTAAGCGCAAAATTATTCTTTATTCTATTTATAATTTCTTTTAATACCCAATAAAAAAGAGGAATATCTTTAAATTGTTGACCAAAGAAAGTAAAGAAACCTGCGAACATCGAAAAATATAGTCATTGATACAAACAATGCATCTTCATCGTACCTTTATCTTTTTATTTTCAGTTTACCCTGCAGCTGTCTTTAACATGTTTTGCTGAATACGTACTACATCTTACACGACATAATCCCGACATGATGTATGTACATCAGGATTCCGGTTTAATTAATATTGCGTACTTTAAGTTCGACATTGATGATACCTCCGGAGAGTTAGATGCAAACAGACCGGTACCTTTCCGCCTGACGCCCAATATCTTCGAGTTTATCACAACTATAGGTCAGACAAATATAATCTATTTGTTGATGTAATAAAAAAAATATCTTAATAAAAAATGATATCTCTTGTGCTTGAATACATTTTTAAATATTATATAGAAGTAAAGTTTTCTTATAAATTCACTATTGTATAGACGATTACAAAGTTCTTTTAGGCTTCACGAAATTAATCTTTTACAGGAGTTTGCGGACCGTTGACTGCTAGCGCAATCGCCACGGCGCGTTGTTTAGTTCAACCCACGTTCCAGCTGCATGCTATACTTCGCGCGATTTTGCGAGACGAAGTGATCGCGACTCACAAACGGCAAGAAGACGCTGAGGGCACATCGCCTGATCCGACTGATCCAAAGGGCGAACTCCTGATAACAATGGTGACTCGCGCAGTCACTGCGATCGTTACTAGACTGAATTCTCTGGCAAATTTCGACGGCATTGATAGTAAGGTCAGCACATTGGTAGCCGCTGCCAATAGTCATGACAATCTTTGCAGAATGGATCCGTCGTGGCATCCGTGGCTGTAAAACGCAGTTCAGCCTAATTGTTTATGCTATCAACGAACGAGGAAAGGATTAAATCTGTCACATTATTTATTTATATGATTTTCTTGCCCGTTTTTTTTTATTTTATATTGACGCTGGCTTTCCAATTCAGAAAATTATTGGACTTTGAAGGAAAACAAAGATAAGATAAAAAATATTTATAATATATAAATAGATACATCAATATATATACAAGACGATATCTTACATATTAGTCGAATGTTGTACAGCATAAATCGAAACTACTTGTAAACTGCGAATTTGATGCACTTTATTCTCTATTTCTTATGTATATTTATTATATAACTCATTTTCACTATACATAGACTAGTTGCTAAGGTATTCTATGTTTCTAGCGTATCATTGGCTGTAAGTTAGATTGTAAGAAACTTGTGCAGATAATTTGTAAGAATAGTTGCTAAGAAGTGGAATACAGACCTGATACATAAAGTTTTTATTTATTATAACATGAATATTTGGAATGTATGAAAATTGTATGAAATAATAAGATTCTTAAAAAAATTATGTTTTGCTTTAAATGTATCTGTAGTTTCTAAAATAAAACATTTTCTACAATTTATCCTTTGAGAGAAATGGAAGCATATATACATTTGAAAAATGTTTTATTCAAGAAAAATTTGTAAAAGGCTGCGCACAATGAAAGAATAGGAACAGAGAATAAGAATTCCAACCATTTCATCCTATCAGAAACTATGTATTCTATAGTGCATCGTTTCCGATTGATTGAAATTGTCTGTTCCTGTTATTTTCTGTTTCTATTTCTTCATTGTGCGCAGCCCCTTAGGGAACACATATTTATATATGAAGGCGAAAATTCTCCAATTTATTCAATTTTCCCTCAAATTACACACATATTCAATGATGTACAATAAAAAGTATTTTTTATGATCACAATTCTTATTTATAAAAATACAATCTGTCCAATTTATTAGATCGTTTAGAAAATTGTATATTTAAAATATTATACAGATTTTATAAACATATATATATAT
>NW_017305179.1:554735-561465 GCF_001594115.1 Trachymyrmex septentrionalis
TTTTTTTTCAAATATTTTAAAATATAGATCATGAATGCATTTTCTAAAGATATTTTCGGAATGTGACTGCATTCAAATATTCGTATTACAAGTCTGTGATAAAGGAGTACATATATATATTATTTTATATATGAGATTATTTTTAAAAAAACGTGCCTCACACACGGTCTTTTTTTTATTTTTACAAAATCAATATTTGAAATATTATTAGTTCAATTATTGAATATAATTATTTATTTTCACACTATCACATATATAATCAGCATGTAAATAGTTGCGCAAAAGATTGTCCCATATGGCTAGCACATTGCCATTACAATTGCCCTGCTAATGTAGCAGTACAAATATTATAAAAATGTAAGGCATTAATATTTATTACATACTTATATGCATGTGAACCAGCGGAAAAATTAACGGAGTCTATCGAAATCTTTATGTTTCGAATCTATGTTTGAAATCTTTATATTTTAAATTGTCTTACAATTCTTTTTATTTTCCTACACACATGTATATATATTCCTACACACATGCGCGCGCGCGCGCGCACACACACACACACACACACACACATATACACACACATATAGCTCCGTATTCAGAACGCGCTTTTATCTCTAAAATTTTATAGTATGCGTAACGTAAAGCATATTAGCGTATAGCATATTAGCGCTAACATCGTAAGCATTCTGAATACAAGCCATAATGTACAAATATTAATCCTCTAAATATATACATACTTATAATTGGTACTCGTTAATAGAATACTGAATTCATGAAAAAATACATTCTCTAATTTTCGACAATTGTGCCTTTATTTTGTGGGTTTCAGATTAATATTCCGCAACATACATAGGTCTCGTGCGGTAGCTTTGCGTCCAATCATGGTTTGTATGTCATACAATCTTAGCAAAATATCAGTCGTGAATAATTCGGGCAATGCTTTGAGAAGACAGGGTACCTATGAAAACAAATATACAAATTTATCAATATCTTATCTCAAGTTAATCGTAGATTGAAAAGAATAAAAAGAAAAAAATTTTTTTTAGGAATTTTAAACTCGTGTAAATTATTTCTCCAAATGTTCGATATTAAGAAGTGAAAATAAAATTACTGGCTACAAATATAAAAAAACGTACCAGTGTTTGCGACATTCCCTGTAGCACGATACGAGTCCTGTCTTTCCCACACTGCACCATGAGCCGCAGGAACTGAAGTATGAAATGAGTCTGTTGAGACACCTCACCGTCTCTGCCGGCCAAAAAGGCGAATATGGTAAACAGATTGTTCAATGCCGTCATAAGCGGATCCCTCAGAATGACCACCGACTTTTGCCCATTACTCGAACCCTGCGCCTGTGGACTCTGCGAACTGAACATGGGAACGTTCTCGCCCGTTTCATTGAGTCGAAGAAGTTTATTAGATACGCCAAGAGCATCCAGATCATCCGTGTCCAGATCGCGTCTCACGCGCTTACGGCTGTTCCCTCGATAAGGATTCGAATTGTTGTACTCCAAAGTGGAGAATATACAGTACACGCATAATTTCGCCAAGATGGATGACTGTGGTTCCACAAGCTCGTCACTCCTACGTAAAACGGAATTTACGTGTAACAAACGTGCTGTCAAAAATTTGATCAAGATACGAGACAATAAGATGAACTCACTGCATCGAATTATATAAGTATTGCGGTATTATATGATTTATGAGGTCTAGAGTGCAATTCTCTATGTCAAGATGAAAAATTGCGAAGGCCAGATCCACGGCTTGATCCAGTTCTTCTTGATAACGATACTTCAATACTTCCTTGACTATATTCGTGACGAACCATAAAGAGCCACCGGTGTTTAACAGGGATTCCAACGATTGCGTGGCTTGTATGTTTATCCACCCACGTTGATTTATGTTTTGCCAAACGGATTCCAATTGTTCCAGTATTGGTTGACGCGATATGATACTGTGAAAATGCCATAAAAATGACAATCCCAAAAAACGATGACAATTCGCTTTCAAAAAATACTATAATACCTGTGTGACATCGAGAGAACTTTCGTTTTCGACTGAGTGGGCGGATGCACATCGTACTGCATTTTCCGAATAATCTGGACCATTAAACTGGATCTGAAAGAAAAAGATAGAAAAATTTAAATTGTAACATACAAATATATAAATGTACGAAATAACATCTAAAGAAAATGGAATCAATTTTTATCTAAAAAAAAACTGAATTAACAATGTTATATAATTGATTATATATTTATGCCATTTTTTTACCTGTCTTTAAGATTATCCTGCATCTCATCACCCGAAAGCGGCGTCAGGAAGTGCTGGACCATATTCATAGGTTTCAGCAGAGCATCTTGGTGCGTAATGCTCATGTATGCGCACAACCAAGCAGCGGCACAAACCGGCAGACAGCAGGCCGTTGCTCGCAAACCGTCCAGAGCTCTCTTCACATCGCCAGCGCCCAGTACTCCGCTCTCCCACGCACAGAGCAACTCCTTCACCGCGCCCATTGCCGACTGGCATGCAACGTGCCATTTTAAGTTACTCGATTTGAAATCGGGATCCGGCGAGTTAATCTGCGCCAGCAGGGCGTCCACCCTTGCTGAATCGACGCTTTGCAACATTCTCTGCGGCGATTTCAGTTTATTCCGTTCCGGCATACATTCACGCACCCATTGCTCAAAGAACGAATCTCCACCTTCTTCCAAAACAACCTGAAAATCAATTTTCTATAACAAAACTGCACATGGATGTAATTAACATATAAAGAGCCTATTTTTTGTCGCTGCACTAAACTGCATTAAAATTTATCTTTTTCGTTAAACTTTAAATATATCTGTTTCATTGTTTTAAATACAAGTGTATACTAGTTTAGCCACACAAAGAACAGACCTAAAGTTACAAATTCTCTATGTATGAAATTTGTAACACATATCAACGTCAGACTTACGTCAGAACCATATGTTTGCACTATGGAACACAACATAAGAAATGATACATCGAACAACATTGCTCTCGTTGCTGCTGTCTTATCAGGTACCGGCTCGTTAATCTGTTTACTACATTCGTTAAACTTGATGAGTTTCGTGACAAAGGTCTTCAACTCTCCCTCTACGGTTGCCACGGCCAACATCAGTTCGAAGCTCTTTCCCGTCAAGACTTGATATAATACACTCAGCAAGCCCTCCTGAATCTTTGCATAATCTGCGTTCAGCGTTCTCAAAATCCCGTTCAGTGTCTGCCCGGCGCGTACAATTACCTTTGGAATTGATGACGTCGTAGTCACTCCTTCCCTGCAATAATATATAATCGTAAATAAAATTCAACTGTCTAAATTTTATCAAAAATAATTTATTTTTCAGGTGCATACCTCCTAGCGCCAATTTGTTTCGCTTGCTTCTCCGTCACGAGGTTTACCCTTTGCAATTCATTCAGCAAGCATTCTACGTAATTGCATGAGCACGTGGTGTCCATTATGTCAAGCAAAGGTGTAAACTGAAGCAGCAACTCAAATGCATCCAGAATATCTTGCGAGTATTCAAACTTTTCATCACCTATAAAAATGTAAAGATGTAAAACCAAATTTTATTTTCCCGACAGCCAGATAACTTCAAATGATTTTACCGACCATTCAAATTAGTTACGTGCAACTCCTTCAATATGTGCGGCACCTTTAGAAATGTAAAAGCTCCCCATTGAGATTCTTTGAACGTTCCTGTTACGTTGTGCAGACACATCAGACAAGCACGAATGATCTCACAATAAAGCCGCGCGTTTGTATAACTCTTTAATCTCTGCACCATTAATAGCTGATTGACGAACACGGTTGTCTCGGTGCTAGGATTCAATAATACTTGAACGGCAAAAAGTGGCTGCAAGCAATGAGTAATGGACTCCATTTTAGTTTTCTCAGGGCAAAGACTCTCGATTTCTAGATTACACAACTTTTTCAGAGAATCTTCTATTGGCACCACAGATTTTTGAGTACTCGTCTTCAGTAACGTCTCGATTTCCTGGCATTTCTTCACAACTTCTATGTATAGATCTAAAAAAAAAAGATGTATAGATAAAAAAATATGCAAAAATTAATAACTAATACATAAATCTATACAAAATAAACACAAATTAAATATAAATTTGTATTTACATTGTATTGCATAAAAAATTTAAAAACATCAGCCTTAATCACACCTTTGTCATCATATTTAGCCAGATACATCATCGCACATAAAAAGTCTGAATTCAGCATCTGCTGCAAAATACTAGCAGGTTTGTCTATGAGCTCGCTCGGATGCGGAGTGAGAGGATTGCTTTGGGGCGTCTTTGTTAAAGTATGTAGATAACATTGCAGAAGCCAATGTACGATAGATAAAACTGCTGCTGCTAAAAGATCTTCTTCCGGTTTACCACGGCATGTGATACCAACTTGAATGGATTCTAAAAACTCCAGCAAACTCACAATACAATGGGGCTTGTGAAACGCGTCATATTTACTTATTCGCTGCAACACTGCGGCATATGACACCAGCTGCAAGATAATTTGAAATGTAAATCACTGATATATGCATACAATTAGATATCTTCTAATATGGAATAAACAAACCTGAGAGCTTAATGAGTGCTTCAGATACGACAGTACTAACTGATTAGGTCCTGGCCCTACTAATGCTTGTTGTAATATACAATCTGCTAAGTTATATACATCACCGCTTACTCCTCTTGGAAGAATCTGAAGATTTGTTTCAAACATTTTTGGGAAACATTTAGAATTTAAAAAAACAAATGGAAAGCATATTTATCATCAGAGTTAAAATGTTAATGTTTACCGTTTTAATATTAATACCCCATTGCAAATCAGTCCAACGCTCTCGCCAAGCTCGTAGCAAAAGAGCTTTTAAGCTGCTAGTTTTACTAGTCACTTTGGTCTCCATTAGTAACATTAAAATATTATACAATTGCAGAAATGTTTGATAGTTTGCAGTAAATAAAACATCTTGTTAAAAAGTTTAATAATATCAGCTGTAAAGAAAGTTTTTAATTAAATTTCTGAAAATAAACATTAAATGATTAATCTCCAATGATTAAAGAGCATTTTACAAAAAATGTTTAGTACCAAAACAATGTTACTATTGACATTATAGGCCTGTTCTTTTTGGTTGAACTTTTGCACTAGTTCATCTTTCTTTCTTTTCTTTTCAAGAGGAAAGAAAAAGAAGAAAAATAAACTGCAAAAGTTCTCAATTGAAAAGAACAAGATTTATGTAACTTAACCTTACATTACTGATGTGTTTCTCTTTAAATTACGCACGTGAAATGTTTCAACATCTCAGCATTATATCTCAATTTTCATTGTCCAATATTCTATACATCCTTTAGATAAACATAGAGGCAAAAACATTTTTTAAATTACAAAGCAAACGTACATATAAATAGCAATCATATATATATAACGAATTTATAAGATTAGAATGTCCTAGACATCCTACGTGGTAATCAAGTTAATTCTTATTCTATTTTTCTAACCTTTACAGATTATCTTTCCGGCATTTTTCGTGAAAGAATATATAACAATTTTATTATAAATTTACTGACAAACGAAGAATCGCTACTGTAAACTTATCGCCTTTCTCATTCACTTTTAAATATAATATATCGTAGTAAATATTTAATTAAACTCCTTGCTAATCTAGATCGAGGGAGTCCGGTCAGCCCGGTAAATTACAGGCTGGAAATTTCCAGCGTTTCAGCAAAAGTTTCTATTTTCCAATTGTGTGTTTCCAAGTTCAATTCCCTTTTTCAATCCTTTTCCTAGTTCCCACGATATTCGCGTGACTCAAACGGCGCGATCTACCATCGACATCCAGCAGCCAATAAGAAACTCTCTTTCCTAGGATTTTTCACGTTTTCACTCAGAAGAAAATCACACAATTGCGGCCGAAAAATCCCTAGGAACGACGTTTCCCATTGGACAACGTCAGCCGGAAGCGAGGAAAACGTCACTTGGAACTTTCGGCCGGTCGTTTCCGCTTCCGCCCGCAAAGCTAAAGGTAGCCGTGTCGTTTCACCATTCCAATTTGGTTCGTAAGCTCGTAAAGGAGACACGAGACGCGTAAGTAAACAGCGAGGACGGTCCCATTAGGGACGGAATATCTGTGAAGGAAGAAACGAGGAGAAAAAGAATCCACGATCCAAATTGCTCCGAGTCCAAAACGCTCGAGCAAAAATTACCTTCTCGTCTCCGTCGACGGTATCTCTTCATCGTTCATCCAAAGGAGCGGCACGATGACGGACAGTCGTGAGTATTTAAATAAAGTTAAAATTGATTTATAAAACAAGACCATTTACTCCCGATGATGATGAGTCCATCTCGGGAAGCGTCGCTTACGCGCATTGTAGACGTAAGTCGGAAGATCTGAGAGGAACGACGAGCGTCACAAGTCGCGATCAACATCGTCTTGTCGATTACGAGTGAAAATGGCGATTAGCAGAGGCGTCGAATACATTGGAGTAACGTTGGAATAAAATTTTCGCGGATTAGGAGACCATTGGATTTTTGCGGACTCGAAAATGAGCGAGAAATATTTTTGTACACGTGGGAATTATTACTTCTCCGAATGGATATATTAACACGTTATAATTTATTTGAGCATACGTGTGTGTGTGTGTATGTGTGTGTGCACGCGCGCGCGCGCGCGTGCGTGTGTGTATATGCATTTTCCTCCAATAA
>NW_017305179.1:561565-571489 GCF_001594115.1 Trachymyrmex septentrionalis
CGCACGCGCGCGCGCGCGCGTGCGTGTGTGTGTGTATATGCATTTTCCTCCAATAATTATTTAATTCCATAATTATGTTAATAAAGATCTGTTCTCTCTGAACTTCTTGCATAGTTTATCCTTTCTCTTTGTAATTTGTTCATTAATTTCTTACTTTTATTTTTTCTTATCTTTATATTTCTTTATTTTTATTTTGTGCTATCGTCTTTTTTTCATTTTCTTGTCATTTTTATATTCTTAGAGGAGAACATTGATAAATGTCATTATCTATCTCTTTTCCTTTTTATATCATAAAAAAATTAATAATGCAAAAAAATTAACTGAAAAGAATAAATCGTAAAACATTAATGCTCTGATATTAAATTTTATTTCATGCAGCAGTATATAAAATGTTACTACAGTATAGAACTTAACAAAGGAGCTCAGATTGCTAAAAAAATATTTGTATTGAATTTTTACAGAGTATTCCAATTATCAACAGCAAGGATATAATCAATACAGCCAGCCACCTCCTGCAACTGGTCAGGATACATCGTATCCACCACCTTCGACTGGCGGGAGTAGCTACAATCAATACAGTCAACCACCTCCGAATTCTGGTAGCAACTATAGCAATTACAACAGCTACAGTTCCAACAGTGGTCAAGACTATCAGTCGCAACCTCAAGGTAGCTACAGCAGTCAAAACAGCTACAGTGGAGGTGGCAGTGGAGACAGCAGTAATAATTATGGTAGCAGCTACAGCGGCGGTGGAGGATATAATCGCAATTCTAGTTCTTACAGCGGAGGTTCATATTTTCTTTCCACTTTTTATAATTAAAGATTCTGACTTCTGCATCTTGTTTTTTCTTCTTTGTTACATTTCTTCCTCCTCTCAGTTAGTTTTTATAATCTGCCAATTTACATTAAAAACTTCTGTAACTAAATTATTTTAAATAATCTTTCTTAATTTTTTTCTCTTTTACAATTCGTACTTTATACTCATCGTATATATGTTTTAGGCGGAGGTGGCGGTGGAGGCGGTAGATACAGCGATCGTGGCGGTTATGGAGATCGCTCCGGCGGTGGTTACAAGTAAGTTCATTTTCTAAATCTTTATATAATATACATACGAGTAATGAAGCGAATAACCGGAGCAATGGACTCCGGTGTGTTAAATTAAAATCAACAGCCACCGCATTCAATAAATATTCTTTGCCGAAGCAAAATCAAAGGTATGCAATGATGTTCTTAAGTTCGCCAGTAAATGGAAAACTCTTGTTGAAATCATTACGAATCGGTTTTATGCCCGACCGGGCGTTAATGTGTTTAAAGTATGCCTACAGGTTTAACAGACAGATATAACTGAGGTAAAAAGAGGTAAAAAAAAACAGTATATGACAATTGACGTAAAAAGGCTGTAATGTCGACACTATTCGCTGCTTCTGAAATAACAAACACATAACGTACATTCACATTCATACATGCACACGACATATACAGATTATGTGGCAGCTAAATGCAAAGGTCTTAAGTCGATTAGACTACAAAGCGATTGATGTCGCCACTGGGGCCACTGTTGTATTATTAGGTGTATTATATATGATTAGGCAACTATGGTATTTAAAGTCTGTCGTAAGAGATTACAGAGAAATATTGCCTTATCTGACCGCTATTATACGCCATATTTAAAAAAAAGAAACAAGTTTTTGAGAAAAAGGTGGAACCGTATATTGTATTTTTCCATATGTTATTTGCCTTCAAGCGATACATAGTTTTACTGTGTGTATATCGTCGCTTCTAGCATTGGTATTATTTAAACAGGTATTTTCCGAAATACTTTTCTTTTCTATCACGAACAAAAATTGAAAAGTAAAACACGTCGATTATGCTGTGCATTTACAAATTTCTATGTCCCAATCTGCAATGGAATCAACGGCGAGTTGCAGCAAATGCTTAACGATATTCCTTTCCGTCAAAGAGTTCTTAATCACAAGTAATCTCTTACCTTTTTTTTTATTTATTTCAAAAGTGACAAAGTATATGTGTGTAATATATATATATTCAAGTAGAAATTAGGCATGCTTTTATTGAGATTTGTCTTTTTCCTCGAGACTCGTGTTACATCGAATCGATCAAAATACTCCGATTTATCTCTCTCGATTTATAATCGTTTGTCGTCGTTTCTCACATTGTATAAAGTTCTCTAAATCTGCATGCTAAACGACACTGACGGACGTGATTTAACGGCGAGACGAACGGTCTAATGTAAATCATGATGTGGTATGACTGTACAGACATTTAGACAAATAGGTACATCAATCAAGAAGAAAGGTGGCGAGCGGCATACATACGATTCGCCATGCATCGATCGATCGATCACAGTCTCTCCATGAGTCAACTCATTGGTATATCTGCTTCTGTGTTTTAGCAGTGGCGGTGGCCGTGGTGGTTATAACAAAGGTAAATGCACCAGACTGTTTGTACTAGTCTGGTGCTAAATATTCTAGCTTTCACTCTACTATTTACGATCTTAAATACTCGGTTACTCGGTGTTATATGAAAGGGCTGCTATGCAACATTGTTAGGATAGTGCAGTAAATAGCGTGCGATGTCTCTCAATCTCACACTCGCACGGCGAATTTATCGTTGAAAGTGAGAACGGAGGAGAATGAAATCTAAAATCGTTCGCGTACTGCCTGTAGATGTATCATTGAAAAAAAAGACCAAATGCAGTTTACGATCACCAATTGCTTTTTTTATCCTATGAATCTGGTGCACGGATGTCGTTTTCCTGTATTATTGTGTTAAGCAAGACTTTCTGTTTCTTTTTTTTTTTGTTTTTTTTTTGTTACAAGAGTAGGACATCTCCGTGCGTCTGCCAAAATTAGATCTTTTATACATTCCGTAAGACTGTCGTTACCCAACTGATTTCCGCACTGTGCATGTCCTCGATGACGTCGTGCAGTAGGAAAACTATTTTGGGAAATCCTTTAAAAGGTCGAAAGGTTCCTAAAAGGTAAAAAAAAAAAGGGTATTGCGAGTGAACATTAGTGAATAGAACAATAGTTGCACGATGATCGTGATTGATTTTTGATATGGTCGATACATTTTCAAATGCATATAAACGTATAAAGCGCGAGAAGAGTAAATAAAAGGCAGCTGGTGAGCTACTTGCCGATTCTGTGATTAAATGTCAAGGGTAAGAAATAATGTTGCAGCCCTTTTGTATGTTCAGCTGCAACCCTGTGTTCTATATGTATCGTTAGGTGTTAATGGGAATATTAGACCGCTACTAATGCATTACGTTTTTATAAATAACACGATACGAAGGGAGATTACGATGCATAATGCAAACGTAATTCGAAGTACGGAAATTATGCAGAAAAATGGGTACCTAAGTGAGAAATTGTCATTATTGAATATAATTGTGCGTTCCTTTTAAGACCTCGTGAGAAAAAAAAGAAGTGAAAAAACATGCATAACGAGTAGCGATAATTATGCTAAATATCCTGGGTGATAACGTTATAAGGATATACGTAGATGTGTGTATACGTGTTTAGTTGTTAAAATATACTTTATAAGCCTCCTTTAATACCCTACAAAAGAGAAAAGAATGTCTCTTGCTTTTGCTGATATATACGATTTATTACTTGTAAACTCTCAAATTCTGAATAAATAGAACGTTACCCAAATGAAAACTGGTCATCCGTTTTCCGCTTCTGCTCGTGTTTAAAAAAAAAAAAAAAAAAAAAATGGCAGAAAATCCTTTGCAATCAAGATCGTAGAGGCTATTAAAAAATGTGTGGTAACTAACATCTCGAAAATAAACGACCGTTGTTTCTTACTAAGAATGTTGTGTCATCGGGAATACGATAACTTTGAATATACGACTATAATTTTTACTTTGAAGTGATGAACCCGAAAAAGATATATGGACAGTGTTTCCAAGCTCCTGCGCGGTCAGAGCAAGCCAAAAAGTACAAAAAAAGAGACGCGCAGCCGAAACACTTTCTTTGTATCTTTTAAAGTAGAACGAAATAGTAGCTCCAGGGTCGGTAGATACGCGAATATTTTTTAAATTATCTTAGACGCTTCTGTGCGACGAATCATTACTTTCGATCCATTGCAGGGGGCTACGGTGATCGTAACAGCGGTGGCGGCGACGGAATGGTTACACAAGAGGATACTATTTTTGTATCCGGTATGGATCCATCGATCTCCGAAGAAGAGATTTGTCAACATTTTGGAGCGATTGGCATTATTAAAGTATGTATTCTTTCATATACATATATATATATATCGCTCAAAAATGATCATTTTGGAATTATTTACAGGAAAAGAACGAAAAGAAAGAAAAAAGAAATATACTTTAAAAAAATTTTTTATTCCTCTACCAAAATTAATGTTACAAACTTTTAATAATTTAAAACATTCAGACTCATTTTTTGTTGAAAATTTGTTTTTTTTTTTTTCGAGTTGTGTCGTAAATTCAATCCATGTAGATTAGTAAATATTTACACTACAAATCTATGTTTGAAGCTCTAATCTCCAATGCAATGTTATCTCGAATGAAAGGCCAAGAAGAGTGTTTCGAATTAAATGCGAAAACGATAATGAGATCAAATCACATCTAAATGTTCAACGAAAACTTGATGTTTACAGCATGACAAACGCACAGGCAAGCCAAAAGTTTGGATGTACAAAGACAAGAACACAGGAAAGTCGAAGGGCGAGGCGACGGTTACGTATGACGATCAAAACGCCGCGCGCTCAGCCATTAGCTGGTTTGATGGCAAGGACTTCAAGGGCAGTACAATAAAGGTGCAAATGGCCCAGCACAAAAGCAATTGGCAAGGTAACCGCATGGGCGGTGGTCGTGGTGGTGGTGGTGGTGGCGGCCGAGGTCGAGGTGGTGGTTTTGGCAGCCGTGGCGGAGGCGGCGATCGCGATGATCATCATCGCGGAGGCGGTGGCGATGATCGTCGTGATGGTGGCGGCCGTGGAGGCGACTGGAGGTGAATATAAAATTATATTATACTCAAGAAAATGAATATGTCTGATTACGGCGCTTTGGGTATTCGTGTACCAAGTCTTTCTTAAAGCTCTATTTCCGACATCATTCTGTTTTCATCACTTACATATATATATAAAATACGTATATATGTGTGTATTGACATGTTTCTATACACGTATATCAGTATGCATATTATATATTGAACAAGCTTGTGCCTTGATAGAGGAAGATTGAGGTAACAAAATTAAAAATATCTTGAAACAGGTGTCCTAATCCCGACTGCGGCAACACAAATTTCGCGTGGCGGGATCAGTGTAATCTCTGCAAGAGCGCGAAACCGGAAGGCCTCGGCGGTTACAGTGGCGGTGGTGGCGGTGGCGGCAGAGGAGGTGGTGGCCGAGGTGGCGACCGCGGAAGCAGAGGGGGTTTCAGGAACGATCGAGGTGGACGTGGAGGTGACCGAGGTGGCAGAGGCGGTGGCGGTTTCCGTGGTGGAGACCGGGGCGGCCGTGGTGGACGAGGCGGTCCCATGAGGGGTGGCAGCGGGTAGGTTTTACCCTTCATGATTCTTGCATGATCCTCAACTCTTCGTAAACTTTTACTTTTCGTCGATATGTTGAGGAAGGGGGACACAAAGAGTTCACGTCGACGAATGTATTTTTACACAGACATAAACCTGAATATATTGATTGTTACTCGTCCATTTTCAACTTTGTTTTAGTCGAGGTGACAGAGACAGGGATCGCCAGCGACCATACTAATGTAATCTTCTTGAGAAATATTGACGATTAATCCACCATTACTATAATAAACTTGTACACACTGTCAGCGCTTGTACATTTCGCAGAATGGACGCAGTCACTCTTTATTCTATGTATGCGACAATGTATTATTGTCTTTCTTTTCGCGTGATCTTTTTATATTCACCAGAAGACTAAACACATATGTATGTTATGTTCGTATATTTCAAAATCAGTTTTGAAATAGATAATATAGATAAGACCTCTTAAATGTGTAAACATGCGATCGAATCGATCGACTTATTTAATTACTCATATCCCTACTTGAAGTTTATATGAAATAAAAAGAGAAAATTTTGGGAAAATTCATTTATTGAAAGTTGAAAATATAATACACAGTTAATTTATATTATATTATATATATGTATACAAGTTTGATGGAGAATTATAACTCAGAGACATGACCAAAATAAATTACGACATGTCTTCATCTGTAATCGGACATAAGAGAAGCCGATCTCATTTATAGTAAACGAACTGCATTTAACATTTTCCTCTTTTTTTCAATATAGTAAATATATATTTATATAGTTTCGCGTTCGCGCTAAAGAGATGTTATGCGTATATACGTATATGACGTGGTGTATATCGGTATTTATATAATTTTTCCGGTATGTATATGTACACAAATACCTAGGTATGGATAGATTACATGAAGACCTCTAGTTTATGGATTTACTTGAATGCACCACAATTACTCGTCTTGTTTTCGCTCAATCTCTACGCTTACGTGAATCCTTGGACAGTTCCTGAAACGAGGTAAAAAATTAAATATAAAAATTGCAAAAATTTTTTTAATTATTAATATATATTTCTAACTGCAACTCAATTTTTTTAAAGGGATTACTTCTCTTATTTGTAACGAAATATGCATCCAAATATTTATTTAAAAAATGTGGTCCAACATATATAACTTTGATATGCAAAATGCAAATTAAAGATAGTTTTATTTTTGTTTCGATTTAAGTGCTTTTTTTCTATACCACTAGAAATATCTCGATCTTTTTTTATTATTCCACGCGCGTTTCGTATTGTTCCACATCATGTTTTATTTCCACGTTATAACGCCCGATCGATCTTTTAATCTACTTAGTGTCGACGCAAACTGAGCCCGTAAACACCGACAACACAGCAGTTATCGATTTTACTCTTTCTAATTTGTATTATTTTCTTTTACACGAGTTATTTTAAACCGATGAAAAAATTATATCCTAAATAATCAATTAATTTTGAAATTAAAGGAATAACCTGCTAAAAATTCCTTTCGTACATCAGCGAAAAACGACGCGACAATTTTAAGAGATATCAAAGTAGTAGTTAATTCATCAAATAGGTAATTTACCTTTTGCGTAAGTATCACAAGGAGGTGTCGGAAAACGCCTACAAAGTCGATGAATAGATCCAAGGAGTGCATGATGAAGTCCCTGCTACCAATGTGATACTTCTCGATGATCAGTTGCGTGTCGTAAATAACGAAGCCGCAAATAACGAATAATCCCACATACAAGTGTGCTTGATAGAGGAAGGTCGAGCGCAAGAACAGATTGATGAAGGAGAATAAGAACATAGCATTCAGCATACTCATTAAAGTGCCACCAAGAAACAGCCATTGGCCACGTGCAGCCAAAAGCGCAGAAATACTGAAGGAAACGAAGACGAGCGTCGTGCCTGTAAACATTTTATTGTATAATTATTGTATATCGAATTATATTAACATAGAAAGAATATATAGAACATATTTGTATTTGTTCTATGTGAAACAAATGCTTCTGCTAAAGTTTTTTTTTTATAGATAATAATAGATAGTTTAGATATTATTTTAGATCAATATTCTCATTTCGTGATAGTTTAATGTAACGGATGCGCAATCTTTTTTAAAGGTCATTTTCAGAGAGCTACTTTTAGGTAAAATTTTTCGAGACACATGTGTTCATTTCGTTTGCATAAAATAAAAAAATATGATTTTATATTTTTTATTACGAGTTGATTGACTGCAAAAAATTCATAGGTAGGTTGTAGGTTGCGCATTGCTGATTTAATTGATTATTTATCTAACGTATCTTATCACCTTTTATAAAATGTTCTATAAATATACAAAAGTTCTTAACTCAACGATTTGTTTTTCGAGTCTTGTATACGTAAAAGTGGACTTGGACGAAATCAATTTTACTTGAACTTTAGACCAAGTTGATTAATTTTGAATTAATGTAATCGATTGTGGGCAGTGCCTTATCTCAAGACGAATGATTAAAATGCTGGAAACAGCGCAAAATAGTTAGATCAATACAATTGACTCACCAACTAATGCTGTTATTACAATGCTTGGGTCTATGCTGACCACCAACTCAAGCAAGGGCCCCAAACCAAGACCGGATAGGAATGCAAATCCCAAGAGGTAACTGAGACGCAGTTTTTGATTCTTGCCATTGTCAGGTGTCGTCATCAGCGCAATGAGGAGGCCTAGGGTGCCGATGGTCGTCAGCAGGTTGGCCTGCAGAAATTGCGTGTACATGTGCACGTAAGCTCCAGCAGCCGCTGATACGGTGGACAGGGACAGGCAACCATACACATTCTTTAAGTGTTGCCTGACTGGTGCATTTCTGAAAACAATCATTATTATCGGTTAATTCGCTTTTCACTTCATAATATAAATTATTTAAGATAATCCTGCAAATATATTTTAATGCTGTAAAAAAAAAACATCTCATTTACATCTACATATATCAGAATGCATTGCCAATATATCTTTCATATAGACTAGCATAGTTTTGAAATTTGAATCTCTCACCTTATATGAAATCGAACTCTTTGTAAGTCACAAAAAAAGTAGATTTATGTTTCAAAACTATTACTGAAACTCGAAAACAAATCTTTTATCTAACTTTATAAATAACGTAACACAATTTTCTCTTCCGTCTCTAGATTTGTCTTTAGATTTCTCCGCATGCAATCCCGGACTCGAACACATTTTATTACGCAGTTAAGTCAAATAAGATTCATGTTCTTTTTTCAGATATTCTTTTGTATCTTGCCTGGAAAATTGATTCAAGGCCATTCGTAGGATATTTATATCAACGCACTTGCGATGTATTTAACTATAAAACATTCAGTCGCAGCGTCACTTCATTGATGTTGCCAATCGTTAACCGTATTTTAAAAGAGCGGGTTCCATCAATCTGTGATTAACTCAACCGGTAGAATCGTCTAAAAGTTTTCTAACTACATAATTCACTAAAAGAGAACTATTGAACAAAGGAAGATAGGAGGTATAGAATATGCCAGGTAGCACAAAAAAATACGTTCCATATTCTAAAGTGTAAAGCAACAAAAATGAACTGGAAAAAAAGAGTTTGTAAGGAAAGAAGGGAAAGAATGGAACTTGGAAACAATGAAGATAAATAGTGGAAAGAGAAAGGAAGAAATAAATAGAGGAAAAAGATAAATTTGCTTAGTTCGATAGTTTGATGGTTCACTATTTAATAACAAAAAATGAAATTTAAAAAAGTTTCAGTTTAACTTAGCAGAAATTTTTCACAGTTTGTAAAAGTGTCTCTCAGTCCATTATTATTTTACAAAGATACAGATTACACAGATTAAATAAGATTGAATGATATAAAGTAGCTTACAGAGTGAAAAAAAAAGTTAAGTATAATTAGTTCTGTTTGTTTTGTTTGTCTGAAATATAAAATACATAAAAAGTATACATAGATGTTAAATGTAAAGTATGAAATGTCTGAAAGTCACCGTCATCTTAAGCTGCAAGATAAAGGGTAAAATTAAATAAATAATAAATCATTCATAATCTGCGATTAATTATTCAATGATATATTACACAAATCAATAAAAAATTAATTAATCTATATTAACAAAATTCTACAAGCATCGATAAATCAATCGTTGCTAAAAATACTAAAAAAAAGTTTAATTAATCGTCCTAAAAAAAATGAGGCACTATCAATTCATGAAGATATTATTACAGATTTAATATAAATAGACAATAATAGAGCAGGGCGAAATGTGAAGGGCCGACCTAATTGGACATTCTCGAACCGGAAATACTTCTTACTGTGTCATTTCCCTCTCCTTCTCTTCATTAGTTTCATAAATTCTTCAAAAAAAAAAAAAAAA
>NW_017305179.1:571589-580426 GCF_001594115.1 Trachymyrmex septentrionalis
TAAATTCTATCATTCCCAATGTGTTCCAGAAAGAGTTTGATTAAATATGAAAAAAAAAAGTATACACAGAGTGCCAACATTACGTTTTCGTTATTAAAGTTAATAGCAACATTCTCATTTCAATCAAAGTCGTTTTAAATTATGGTCTTTTTCGATGGAAACACCATCTGAAATTATTTCTTAAGCCATTATCGTGAATTGTCGAGAAAATGTCAAATTCATTTTTTTAACGTAGAAACTAGGAAAGTATTTCCATTCTCATCCTAGTTTTAGCACTTCGATATAATTAATAAAATTCTGTCTATAATAAATTCATGTTTGTTTGATTCCAGGACATCCCTATTCCGTCTATTTGTCGCTCACCAGACATTCGGTATAACGCGCTTGAATTCGATTGCGAAGCAACTGGCACATGCATGAAAAGTCAATGGTAGTTCAGACACGTTACCGAGGATATTTGGCTACTAGCCAGTAAACTGAGAAACGAAACGAGCAAGTTTCACGGTCGAGATTGGAATCTAGAATGCAGACGCTTATTAAGAGAAGAGGCCGTGATCCCGTAGAGAGTTAAACTCGCGTGAATTTTCCACTATAATCCTATATAATTTAAAAAAATAAAAATAGATATGACATTTTGCAGGACCACATTGATATTTGAGATATTTTTAATATCTCGAGGGAATAACTGCGAACCACGAACATGCCAAACTATCGCTGTTCGCACGCGATATTTACGAAATCTTCATCGCCATTGTTCACGGTGGTCGGGAAATTGGGACAACCGTAGCCTCTGAGTGCGCAGCAGCGGTTTCTTCGCATTGCGTGGAAACATTTACGGTTTCACGACGCGAGAAGAATCGCGCGAGAGATCCTGATCTCGCCCTTACGCTCGCGAAAGCGGCGCTTTGACCGATGCGTTGCATCGCGCAGCGTCTCGACTGTCTCGAGATTTAATAGAACGTTGGCGGGGAAAATATTTTCGTTTACGTCGAGACGTTTATTTATCTCGAAGGCGGGGAAATACCGACCACTGCGAAGGTCTTGTTCACATAAACACGTCCCGCGTCGATTTATACATGTCTCATTCCTCTTTTCTACCCTTTTATTCTTTTTTTAAACTACTTTAGATTTTTCCTAGCACTTTTATGCTCCTTTATTTATATTCTATCAGCTATCTTATAAATGTAATGATTTAGAGTGCGTTTGTTTTTTTATACTTACATACTGTGAATGTAATTCTATCTTTATTGCTTGTTTCATGCAGGAGGAAGAACAAAGCGAGCTTAAAAACAAACGTATTCTTAATAAACGCAATTATTTCTTTTAATATTCCTTTTCTTTAATTTCTTAATTTAGACATAACGCCTTATTTTCTGCGTGTATTTTTAGGCATTATATTTGCATATTGCACTCGTAAATTATCACTTTTATGCAGGCAATAATTTATTATTATTATATTATTATTATATAATTATTATATAATTATTATAATCCAATATTTGTAATTTAAAATTTTTATCTGTTAAAAGTACTTAACAGAAAAATTAATATTTCATCCATGACAATGAAATAATACAGATATTAAGTTAGTCATCGATTAAATTAATCGAAGTTTGATTGAAGTTATCATCTATCTTGCATAAAGGATATCTGAATTATAATCAAAGTTTTATCATCGACATTCATCCTTATCGATTTCTCGTAATTTTCTGCAATGTCCCTCTGCATTTTCTTTTTCCCTGGATAGCTGCTTCGAAAAAGGAAGTTTTGATGTGTGTTTTATCTAGACACGCGACTTCAACACGAATGTTCTGAAATATCACAAACTATTCATTCATACATATATACATAACTTTGTCGTCATACACTTGCTCAACAAAAATTCGACTTTCTGATGTATTCAAATATCTGTCGATAAATTGCTATTCTTAATATCATTATCTATCTTTTCTTCATATAAATTAATATTAATATATAATTATAAATCAAAAAACGTTATAATTTCTTACAAATATAATTATTATATTCATATATTACAATATGTATATAATACGCGCAAATATATGTAACATATAAACCAAATTAAAAAAAAAACAATCCTGTAAAGAATACATATCCTCCAAAAATACGTTTGTTAATTATCAAACGCTTTCAAATTTTATGCGCTTTCTCCGGCTTTATAATCACGTTTACAATTTATTAGAAAATACTATATTATTCTCTTTCTCTTAGTTATCACCTAATATCGTACACTAAAAATATAATCTTCGTGTCCGTTCAACATATATATTCAAAAATTACAAACCAACTTATGTAGGTCACACTACTAATTATATCTAACTGATAAAAAAGATCAATTGTAACTAGAATACGCAGCTCCTTCGATACGTCGCGGTACTGTCCCTCCTATACATTCCGCTATGTAAAGTTATTAACACAGTTATTCAATAGAATTTATTATAATTGTGAAACGACTAATATGAATGCCTTGAATGCTATATAACTCTCATCGCAATAATATCAAATCGCGTTAATTAAGCAACAACTTTAAGATGAAGGACACAGTATTCTTCGAACATCAGCCTTTCAATTATTATTATCGCTGTCTTCGGACGAACTGTCCATCGAGGAGTCATCAAAGTGATAATCATCGTTTCAATTTCAATCCTCATATCCATAAGACTTATAAAGATCCTAAGAAAAACACGATAGAGTAGTCAATTTTTCGACATCGACAAAAACGCCCGATATGTATTACTTACACATAATGATTCTCTCTGACGGATAAGACTCAATTCCCAACAATGGCCATTCAATGAATCTTCTTTCCTATTCCTTGCATTGGACTTGACACACTTGTGAAAAAAAAAACAGAACACGTGAATCATATGTTTATCGAAATGCAATTAGTTTACTGTATTAATTTTTCTCATTTCAAAAACGTGCGCGCGTGTTGAAAAATTATTGTTAAATATAATAAAATAAAGTAAAACACAAAACATTATGAAAAGATGATTTTTGTCTCTACATTCGTGAATAATTTCATCACCGGAGGTTCTCCACACGAAGGTACCCATATCTTAACATCGTAATCTAATCCACTTGTCGCGAGGATGGGAATATGTGGGTGTCCCTCTAAGCAATTTACCTATAAATTAAATTTTAAAAAAGACCGCTATTTTTTTTCTATACTGTAAAAAAGAAAAATTTGTTTTTCATCGAATTTATGAAGTGTGGAAACTCACAACTCCTTGCTTGTCTCCTGCCATCCACTGTACAACGGCTTCTGTATTTTTGTCCCAAATGAATATATTACCGCAATCAGATCCAGATACAACATACTCGCTTTCAGGACCGAAGAAATTGACTCCCTTTACTGCAATCAAGCACTGGCTAATAAATTTCCTTTTTGATTGAAATTTAAGGCATTTACGCAACCCTATAAATAATCAAATGTTAATACATACCACTAAATAATCATTAAAAAATAGCCTAGCGATGATCTCATAAAACATCGTATAGATCAATGCGCAGCGTTTCTAAGGTGAATAATTTACCCGTTGTTCGTTAAGACTATACATAAGTTCGAGTCGCTGTACTGCGTGTAAAGAACCATAGAATTTTCTTTGGAATAATGGATTGCTACATATTTGCCGATTTATCACTTCCGGTACAATACGCCAATTAGGAGGTGGTGCCTCTATTTTTAAGCAATGAGATATTTCTTTGTCGTCGTCCTCGTCCCCGTCTTCATCTTCTTCTTCAACCCATTCATATTCAGCTATCCACAAAAACTCTTCAGTTGAGTCTGTTATCCAGAATTTAAAATTTTACATTTTACCAAACAAGTAGAGCAAACATTAAAAAAATATAAAATACTTCTTTCGTCTTTATTATTATATATAATTATTTATTAAAAATATATTAATAACATTATTAATATATTTTTGTGATCTTATGTCATTCAACGAGACTTTTTAAACATAATTATGGATATCGCAAAATTATAATCAATAAATATATCGTAACCAAAATTTTATACATAAGAAAACAATTACCTTCATCTGCATCAGAAATGAGAGTTTCTCTTGTTACTTCATTAGACAAGATATTACTGTCTTCAATATTACTTGTTATATTTCCTCTCTTACAATAATTTTGTTTTACTTTTGATTTATTCCTTTGAAACGTCTGTATCGTCATTTCCAGTACAGGCATTACATGCACTCTTATTTAATTTCTGCTGCTTACTAGAATTTTCGTCCGAGCTATCGTCTGATTTTTCTATCAACATGCCACTACCGACATATTCTTAACCTTTACAGATACTTATTTTGAGTTTATTCAGATCTGTGTGTAATGTGTTTGCTTTGTTAGTTAACAAGAAAAAGATGGAGTATTATCTTTTCTATTATCAGTAGTTCTTCTATTATCAGTAGTCGCTTTTGATAAATCAACTGAATTAAAATTGGTAGCATATAAGATTTCTTTATAGTTAGTTTTATCGCACTTATCAGTTATTATCTTAATCTCGTCTTCTGTAGAAAGTTCCACAGGCTCGTTTGCTTGTTCATTTTGCATAGATTCACAAGCGAGATTGTTATCAAATTCGACTATATGACTAGAGTCTTTTGAAGTGACATTGCTGTAACACTAGAATTGTCTACATTCCTTGAAATAATTGAATTTTCTAGAGTTTGATTGCACTTTCCTAGATTCCTCAGAATCCTTGATGTCAGGAAATTTTACCTCAGAATCGTTATCGACATCATATATCTTATTTTCAGAGTTTATTTTATTTCCGAGATTTTAAATGTAAGTATTCCTTTTGTTTAGTCAGTGTTAGCAATTATCTCTTCAAAAAGGCACAATCTGCAGTTGCAATATGTCCAATGTTTACCTAAAAAGTGACGATTATAAAAATTCATATAATAAATAATGAAAAATCTCTTTTCATTTTACAAACTATACTTATTATATATATATATATAAAATGTATATACTTAAAATAAAATATTAATTTATGTATATATATATGTATACTTTATATATAATAAGTATATTTTATAAGTATGCATACATTTGAGTAAATTATTTAAAAAATTAAGAAAAAAGATTCTTATCTACCCGAAATCCATCAACATCTATCAATTTTTTTTTTAATTGAATGAACAACTTTATATCATCCAAAATATTAAGGTCTATATTCAGAATGCATACCGACATTATCGAATAATTAGTGTTGGAATTCAGATTTAAAATTAAATAAATGTAGTTTATTAAAATCGGGTGAATATACAATTTCAATGAAATACTAGAGCAACTCGGGACGTCAATACTCTATAACGCACGAACAGAAAGTGAAGAATCGGAGAAGTAAACCGTCAACACCGTTGACAACAAGAAATAGAAGAAAAAATATCAAAAGAAACACGTTCAGCATGAATTCTATCATGCTTGTGTCAAATACGGAAAGCCCAAACATTACTCTTTCACTGTTCTAACATAGTGTATGTATACTCCATGTTACATATACATATATAGAATTTATATAGAAATAAAAGCATGCATTTATCAATAAATTCAGGCCTATAATCACAAAATATTCGGTAATTAAATACAATAGTAACAATTATTTCAAACTCGACAAACAAATATCAAAATCTTTTTTTAAAAAGCTTTACATCACTATGACATTTCAAAAAACCAAAACATTCTTCTCGTCATAGTTTTACAAAGTCAAAACTAAATTTAAAGTAGCTTGTTTATCTCTCGAGAAATTCACCATTTCGACATTTCAGGAAGATAAAACATTTTCGTTATCATAACTTTTTAAAGATGAAACTGAATTTAAAATAGAAACTGAATTTAAAATAGACAGAAAGAATCCTGATGTAAGTATACAATGTAAATCACTGCAGAGAATCGCTAGTTATTGAGGTTGTAGACACGGTTAGCACATCGTCGTTGATTTAGCACGATCGTCATTCTTAACACAATCCCGCATTAGCGTAAGAGAGACGTTAGAAAAAAAGAGTTGCACGTCTCGAGTTATGGACATTAATCGCGTAACGATGAGATTCCGCATTACTTACATAAATTCGCCATTCGCATTCCGATCCCCTTTTTTTTTAGCAGAATTATTTGCTAAAATAGCCAGCGACATACGCAATGCAACACGCATATCGACACGCCTATATATGTACATTGTTTCACCAAGGGACGTTGAATTTTCTCAACGATGTGAACAACACGTCGTTGGTCGTTCGAATGAAGAAACAAGACACGAACCGCGGACGAGGTTTAGACAGCTGTCCGCTGTCGACGTGGTACTCACGTGGTAGTGGATACTCACTACGATCTATTTGTACCAATTTGTTTAATTTGAATCAATTTTAATATCGGTTCAACTAATTCATCTTTTTCTAGTTCTAAATATTATTTTAAAAAAAGAAGAATAAGTTGAGTCGAGATTAAAGTTAACTGCGATTAACTTATCGACAAATCGTTAGAATTATTCACAAGTTAATATATAATTCTATTATAATCCAATGCTTATAATTTAAACTTTTTATCTTTTCTTAATATCGTATCCTCATCTTCATATAAATTAATATTAATATGTAATTATAAATCAAAAAGTATCATAATTTCTTAGAAATATGATTGTTATATTCATATATTACATATATTATATAAGCGCGTATATATATATATATCATATAAACCAAATTAAAAAAAAAAACAATCCTGGTGGAGAATACATATCCCCCATAAATAAGTTTGTTAATTAATCAAACGCTTTCAAATTGTATATGTTTTCTCCGGCTTTATAATCACGTGTTTGCAAACTTAGTAGAAAATACTATAATTCTCTTTTTCTTAGTTATCCCCTAATGTGTCGTACACTAAAAACATAATCTTCGTGTCCGTCCAACATATATATTCAAAAATTACAATATAACTGTAAACCAACTTATGTAGGTAACACTACCGATTATCTAACTGATAAAAAAGATCAATTGTAACTAGAATACGCAGCTCCTTTGATACGTTGCAGTACTGTCCTTCCTATACACTCCGCTATGTAAAGCTATTGACACAGTTATTCAGTAGAATTTATTATAATTGTGAAACGACTAACATGAATGCCTTAAACGCTATATAACTCTCATCGCAATAATATCAAATCGCGTTAATTAAGCAACAACTTTAAGACGGATGACACTGTATTCTTCGAACATCGCCTTCTGCTTGATTATCGCTGTCCTCAGACGAGCTATCCATTGAGGAGTCATCAAAGTGATAATCATCGTCATCGTCATCGTCTTCGTCTCGATTTGGAGTCTCGAGTCCGTAACGCATATAAAGATTCTAAGAAAAACACGATAGAATAGTCAATTTTTCGACATCGAAAAAATGCGATATGTATTACTTACACGTACTCTCTCTCTATGACGGATATGTCTCAATAAAATCCAAAGTAATTGGCCATCGAATGCATCAGGTACATTTTCTTGCTTCCTATTCCTTGCATTGGACTTGACACACTTGTGAAAAAAACCAGAATACATGTATTATATATTTATCGAAATGTAATTTTTCCACTTAGTTTTTCTTATTTCAGGAACGCGCGCGCGTGAGAAATTGTTGAATGATATGATAAAATAAAGAGAAATACAAAACAGAAGACATTATGAAAAGATAATTTTTGTCTTTACGTACATTCGCGAATGATTTCATCACCGGAGGTTCTCCACACGAAGGTACCCATATCTTAACATCGTAATCTAATCCACTTGTCGCGAGGATGGGAATATGTGGGTGTCCCTCTAAGCAATTTACCTATAAATTAAATTTTAAAAAAGACCGCTATTTTTTTTCTATACTGTAAAAAAGAAAAATTTGTTTTTCATCGAATTTATGAAGTGTGGAAACTCACAACTCCTTGCTTGTCTCCTGCCATCCACTGTACAACGGCTTCTGTATTTTTGTCCCAAATGAATATATTACCGCAATCAGATCCAGATACAACATACTCGCTTTCAGGACCGAAGAAATTGACTCCCTTTACTGCAATCAAGTGATACAGATGACTGCAATATCAAATATTAATAAATCGGAATTACTGTCGCAAATTAAAAAAGATATAAAGAACGATTTCCAGAAACAAATCTCTCAGCACAAAAAACAAATTAGTGCTTCACTGAATCCTGTTACTGTTAATTTTTCTGCGTTGAAACGCACACAAAAAAAAGAGATAAAAAATCTAGAATGGAAAGTATAGAATACAATAATGTAATTGCATTTTACGCAATTGTATATTACGTACCAGTTGCACTATTTCTATGACCTTGATATTTATGAGCATAATCTACATGTGAAAACATTAATCTGTCAAATAGGTAGATGTCTTCGTCATTGTACGACGCAAGAATTTCTGTTCCATTGTGATTATATACAGCACACGTTACATGCGCGTGCTTATTTCCTGTCTGAGACATTTAAATTATATATATAAAATTAAACACATGTAAAGAAAAACGAGCCACACTGTTCTATTGTATTATTAAATATTGGTTTAAACTTTTTCATTAACAGGATTGTAATACAATATGACGTATATATACCAAGTGGTCGGGGCACAGTTTATAAAGCGGCGTCGAAACTTTTCGCCGGTCATATACTCTCACATAATGGGAACGGCCGCCGACACAAAATTCATTACTATCAAAAGGATTAGAATGTATACTGAACAGTTGCACTTCTGACGAACCTTCCTTTACTACAAGTAATCTATGGATAAAGAAAAGTGTTTTCATGTATATACACACACA
>NW_017305179.1:580526-590096 GCF_001594115.1 Trachymyrmex septentrionalis
TAAAAAAATAAACATATATTTAAATTTTTTAATTTGTTTAATAACTTACTTGTTTGGTTTGCTCTCCCGAATGTCTATGGAAAATACTCTTGCGTCTTCTCCAGCAGAAAAGACTACATGTGGTGTTTCAGGATGCACAGCCAATTTGTGCGATGGTCCACGATGTGCTGCCAATTTCTTCGATGTGTCGTGTTCAAGATCCAGCAAACGTACCTGACCGTCTCTAGCACAAGTGACCATAAGATACTCCATATCTAACGGCAACCACTTAGCCTAAAAGATTAAATTAAAAAAATAAAGAAGATAAATATATAATTATGTAGATATAATTAATAATAATAAACCTTTATAATTGATAAAATACTCCAATCGCAATACTTTAACTATAAGTATATATAAGTACATACTTGAAACATATTACTTGTATGGCCACTCATAAACCAGTGACGTTTTTTTCCTACAGCCCAATCCCAAATAACAACTGCTAAATCATCAGAGGCACTGGCTAATAAATTTCCTTTTTGATTGAAATTTAAGGCATTTACGCAACCCTATAAATAATCAAATGTTAATATATACCACTAAATAAGCATTAAAAAATAGTCTACCTAATGATTCTATAAAACATCATATAGCTCAATGCGTAGCGTTTACAAGGTGAATAATTTACCTGATGTTCGTTAAGATTATACATAAGCTCAAGTCGCTCTACTGCATGTAAAGAACCATAGAACCTTCTTTGGAATAACGGATTGCTACCTATTTGCCGATTTATCACTTCCGGTACAATACGCCAATTAGGAGGTGGTTTCTCTATTTTTAGGCAATGAGGTATTTCTTCGTCCTCATCCTCATCTTCCTCTTCTTCATCCCATTCATCTTCATTAGCTCTCCATTCATTCGAATCGGCTGTTCATAATTTAAAATTTTACATCTTACCAAACAAGTGGTACATTAAAAAAATATAAATACCTCTTTCGTCTTTATATCGATCAGATTCGTCATTGGGTGTTTCTGATCCTGCTCTATGAGTTTCTAAACTTCTATTTGATGTTTCATTTTGAGCCGAATCATTTTTAGTACTGGCAGATGCAACATTTCCTAAAATTATTTCCATGTAGATAATTTATATGTAATTATTAGTATTATCAAATATAATTACTTAACATTATTATTAATATATTTTTATGATCATATGTATCATTCAACGAGACTTTTTAAACGTAATTATAGATATCACAAAATTATGATTAATAAATATACATAAATCATTATTCAAAATTTTATATATAAGAAAACAATTACCTTCATCTGCATCAGGAATGGGAGCTTCTCTTGTTACTTCATTAGACAAGGTATTACTAGAACTATCATCATTATCGCTTGTTATATTTCGTCTCTTACGATAATTTCGCTGTTTTACTTTTGATTTGTTCCTTTGAAACGTCACTGTATCGTCATTTACGTTTCCAGTACTGGTGTTACATGCACTCTTATTTAATTTCTGCCGCTTACTAGAATCTTCGTCTGAGCTATCATCTGATTTTTCTATCGACGTGCCACTACCGGCATGTACCTGACCTTTAGAGATACTTCTTTTGACTTTATTCTGATCTGTGTATAATGCATTTGCTTCGTTAGTATAAGAAGAAGACGGACTATTGTCTTGCGAAGTAGTCGCTTCTGATAAATCAACTGAATTAAAATTGGTAGCATATAAGATTTCTTTTATCACATTTTTAGTTTTGTCGCAATTATCAGTTATTATTTTAATTTCGTCGTCTGTAGAAAGTTCCATAGGCTCGTTTGCTTGTTCATTTTGCATAGATCCACAAGCAAGATTATTATCAAATCCGACTATATGACTAGCGTCTTTTGAAGGTACACTGTTATCGGATGTAACACTAGAACTGTCTACATTCGTTGAGATGCTTGAATCTTCTAATGAATTTGATTGCACCTTCCTAGATTCGACAGAATCCTTGTTGACATCATATATGTTATTTTCGGAGTCCATTTTCAAGATTTAGATGTATTCCTTTTGTTTATTCAGAATGTCAGCAATCATCCCTTCAAAGATGCACAATCTGCAGTTGCAACATGTCCAACGTTTATCTAAAAAGTGATGATTATAAAAATTTGTATAATAAATAATGAGAAATCTCTTTACATATTACAAGCTATACTCATTACATATAAAGGATATATATATATAAAATATTAATTTATGTATATATGTATACTTTACATATAATAAGTATATTTTAAGTATGCATATACATTTGAGTAAATTATTTTTAAAAAATCATGAAAAAAGATTCTTCTTATCTACCTGAAATCTATCAACATCTATCAAAAACTTTTTTCTTTTAATTAAATGAACAACTTCATAGCATCCAAAACATTAAGGTCTGTATTCAGAATGCATACCGACATTATTGAATAATTAATATACATATAGTCCATATTACACATAATATATAGAATTTATATAGAAATAAAAGCATGCATAGAAATAAAATTTATCAATAAATTTAGGCCTATAAATCACAAAGTATTTGGTATTAAATACAAAAGTAACAATTATTTCAAACTCGACAAACAAATATCAAGATCTTTTTTTAAAAAGCTTTATGTCACTGTGACTTTTCAAAGAGCCAAAACATTCTTGTCGTCATAGCTTTAAAAAGTCAAAACAAAATTCAAAATAGCTTGTTTATCTCTCGAGAAATTCACCATTTCGACATTTCAGAAAGATAAAACATTTTCGTTATCATAACTTTTTAAAGATAAAACTGAATTAAAAAAAAAATAGATTAACAAGAAAAATCCTGATGTAAGTCTACAATATAAATCATTGCAGAGAATCGCAAGTTGTGTCGAAGTTGTAGACACAGCTAGCACAACATCGTCACTGATTTAGCACGATCGTCGTCCACAACCCCGTGTTAACGCAGAAGAGACGTCAAAAAAAAGGTTGCATGTCTCAAGTTATGGATATTAATCGCGCAACGATGGAATACCGATTAGATCCCGCATTACATAAATTCGCCATTCGCATTCCGATCCCCTTTTTTTCTGCCCCTTCTTTTTAACAGAATTATTTGCTAAAATGGCCAGCGACATACGCAATGCAACACGTATATCGACACGGCTATGTATGTACAGAGTTTCACCAAGAGACGTTGAGTCTTCTTGATGATACGAACAAGACGTGGGTCGTTCGAATGAAGAACAAGACACGAACCGCGGATAAACCAGGATCAATTGCCCCGTCACCGGGATACTCACCTCGAGACTTTCACTGACGAAACGCGGTATGACCACACACAAAGATTTCCAATCACGGCGTTACTACGATCACAATACGATGCACACACGGTAAGGTAAATGCACAACTCGTAATCTTCGACACCCCGACCGAGGCTGCAATAGCTACTGACATAACGAATATAAGGTGCGTTCCGAGTTATGCATGAAGCGCATGATGTATCATTTTATCCTTTTTTATTATTTGGTGAACAACAAGGACAACTGATGCATATGCGGAATTCGGAACGCACCCATAGTGGCGGGAATTTAAATCTGTTCTTTGTACCTGAGTTAAATTAATATATATACATAAATATAAATAAATATATTTATATATATAATTAACGTTTAATGAAAGCCAGATAATAAATTTTGATGCAATCCATTGCAGCAACAAAGAACAGGCGTTTTTCTCGATTTTATTAGTTGATCTTATCGCGTTAAAAGAGCAAGCGAAAAGCAAAAAGAAAACTAAGACATTACCAATCAGTTGTGCCAATGGGATTCATTGTCAGCGAGGAGACCGCCGATTGGTCGATGTGAAAAATTCTCTAGAGCCATGTTCCAATATTCACTGCCAGCGGAGAAAATCTACAGTTTACGTCACGTATATTATACATTTTCAGCACTGGCAGCAAATTTTGGAACACAGTCTAACACTACGAATGCATAAAGGGACTCCGCACAATAAAAGGAACAGAGAACAGAGAATAAGAATTTCAACCTATCAGAAACTGTATATTCCACAATACATGATTTCTGATAAGTTGAAATTCTTATTCTCTATTCTCTGTTCCTTTTATTGTGCGGAGTCCCTTACTGTTACAGAAATTTTGCGTGCGACAACACATACTCCACAATAGATTTTTAAACCTTATAGTGTAAAAAATAGTGTATTTTTCAGAAAAAATTCATGTTGGAAGTAAAAAGTTACTTGACGAACTTAGGACGAAATTGGATACTCGGGGGTTTTCGGGATCGTTGATTACGAATCTGACCTCAGATTTTCAAAATTCAAAATGGCGGATCCAATATGGCAGACAAAAAATTAAAAAATTAATTCTGGGACTGTAAAATGGGATCAAGTAGGTTTTATGGGTCGCTCATTACGAATCTGAAGTCAAAATTTGCCTGAAATAGGTAGATTGCTATAAGCAAAATTTGTCTGAAATGTTGATCTGAGTGGAAAACATTCGAACGTCTCGACAAGCTCATACGAGATACAGACTATAGCCGTGGTCCGATTCATGCTGACAACGCTCATGAGCATCATTATCTTTGTTTAACATTTGACAAACAACAAGGATAAAGTGATTTTTAAGCGTGTGAGCGTGAATCAACCGCGACTTACGTTTACACGGGTTTAATAACATTTCTAGTTATAAAACTGACCGATAATAACTATTTCTCTGAAGAATGGAATGATTGATTGGTTAGTTTTTAACTATAAATGTTATTAACCCGATCAAGGGTGACCGTGTAAATGTTATACAGATGAGTCGCATCGGGATACTCATCTTCTCTTCATCTTGTTAAATATGGTTTTTCCCATTTTATAAAGAGTCAAAATGAAACTGATGAAACAGATATAGTATAAGACTTTCGCATAAGTTTCTTTTCAAGAATAGGGGCCCAGATGATCAATTGTGTACTTCAAAATGAAGTAAAATAATAAGGTGAAGAAACTCTAATTTATCCTGAAATTTCAAAAGGTTTTCTTTTTAATAGGAATTTTGATACAAATTTTGGACACATACTCGTTCACAACAAACAATGAATTCAAAAGAGTACTACTTATTTTTGGATTTATTGTAAAGGACAGTAATTTATACAGGATATGAATTACGCGATACTGCTGGCATTAGATGCAATTCTTGGCCACAAATCTGCGCATTCCTTCGCAACAGGTCCCGTAATAGCTGATCCTTTCATTTCACCCTTGTTGTTAACAATCACACCAGCATTGTCCTCGAAATATATAAACGTCCCATCCTTCCTTCGAAATGGTTTCCGTTGCCGTATGACCACCGCGGGCATCACTGCAATGATACACATATTTATTCAAAATTCCTCGAAAGACTTTTTTTCTAGAGAAAAAAGAACGGAAGATAACAAGAGAGTAAAGTCTACAGTATGTGCTTGTTTTCCTACTGAATTATTTGCGTTTTAGTAAATTGCTAAAATAATATCACACAGGGCTGTGTTCAGATTCTTACCTGAGTGCCACCCAGGTGTCATTTTATCCTTGTTGTTTACCGAATGTTAAACAAGGATAACATGATACCTGGATATCTGAACAGACCACAGAATACAAAAATTTTAGTAATTTTCAAAAATACAAGCAATCCAACAGGAAAACCTGCATTGTACATAACAGACTTAATTTACCCTTTTTCCTAAGTTCAGGCTTTCCCTTCTTCACGGTGGCAACAATCATATCGCCAGATCCCGCTGCTGGCAGGCGGTTCAACCGGCCCTTAATTCCTTGCACTGCGATGACATACAGGTTCTTGGCACCTAAAAATAATAGCATTGTTACAGAGAAATGTATCATCAGCAGAATAAAAATTAATAAATGAATATATCTGCTAGAGTTAAAAATTATGACTAATACCCACTTCCATAAAAAAAAATGTTTGAACATTAAAACACAATCAATCTGAGATGCTGATAATCGCGATTGATTTCGAAAACATTCAGACAATCGCGAATATATATAATCCCTCCTTTATTTCAAATAAGAAACTTATTGCAAAAAATATTACTTCAGCCAGGATCCTGGCTAAAATAATATTGTGTTTTAATGTCTGAACGTTTTGGCACGCAGTCACATTTGAAATTAATTAAATTCATGAACCAAGAATATTATATTATTCGAAACTTCCAATTTTGACCAATCCTAAAGACGAAGATCTCTACTATATTAAATTGAAACAAGATTAAAGTTAATTTACATTGATGAAAACAGAAATTAGTTATGGTACATTATGTATACAAAACATGTATCGTATACTGCAAACAATTTTAACTTATTTACATGACTCGATATTTACATAATTAATTCTTTCTCTTAATCCATATTTAATTATCGTGTAACTTTGTAAATATTTGCTTCTATTACAGTGTTAAAAAATGTTCAAGAGAAAAAAACTATTATAGAAATAACACTAAATAAAAGATACAACTTTACAATTACAATACTTTTCATTGATGCTTACAAAAAATAGTACTGGTTGCATTCAGCAGAAAAAAACTGATCAGTGTTTAGTAATTCTTTAATATGATTGGTTCTTGTCTTCAATTATTTGCTGCTTCTAATTATAAGTACGCAAAAATTAATCATATTGAAACAATCATGTCACTGATCAATTTTCTCTGTTAAACACAGCCATAAATTATGAGTTACATTTTTTATTAGTATCCTTATTCTTTTAACAGTTGGGTGTACAATAAAGCTGCAGCAATCAAAATTAATCAACAACACAAAATAGTCGTAAAAATATTTGATAATCGCAAATGACGGTCAACCATGTGCTTCTCTTGCTCGTGAGGCGTGCAGTCGAGGCCCTTTGAGGTTAAATATCATGCAAAAGCTATTTCTCAGACTCACCAGTGTTATCGGCGCAATTGATAACTGCACCGACTGGTAGACCCAAGGATATCCTGAACTTGGCTCCAGCCGATCCACCACGTCCTTGAGAAACAACAAATGATGCATTAAGACAGCGGCATTAGAAAGACCATTCTTTTATTTTCGTGAATACATCGTTAACGAAATAACGTTTCGTCCTGTCGCACGCACGAAACGTGCTTTCGTCTTCCCGTATTTTCGCTCGAGACCGATGAATCGCCCCGGCATCGATTTTCCCGGATTTTAATTGCTCGAAAACAAACTCACCTCTTTTAGACATCTTGGTTATTGAAAAGGAAAACGAGTGCCCCGTTCGTGGCAGAATGAGAAATAAGAAATATCTCTAGCTGCAGTATTGCTCTCGGCGGAATTAATTCCCTAGTAGAGTTGCATCAAGTGCTGCATTTTCCACTCGGAAAATGCAGCACTTGATACAATTGAGTGCAAATCATTTTACGATATTTTCAACGTTAATATCGTACTTATAATCAATAAATATTTAAATCTTTTTGAGATTACCGATGCATCAAAAAAATATGTAATTAAAAGGGTTAAATTATTTATTAACAATGAAAATATGTAAATTATTTTGCATTTAATGAAGAATATCAGTATATTGCGCTAGGTTTTTTTTAATGGAAAACAGAAACAGAAATTCCAAGTCCCTATATGTTATTCTGTTGGTTTATCTGTAAATTCAAAAATATTTGCGATGCGGTGAGAGCGACGTAATTTTTCTATTCTACATTTTATATAGAATGAAAGTAATATGAAATTAATAAATTATATAACATGAAATTCAGAAATCAATAAACTTGTAGAGAATTAGAACAAATCGCGAGGTAAGGGAGATAAAGACGAATCGAATCGCGTGGATTCGAATAACAGAGAACGGCAGAAAGTGGTTAGACTCCAAATGGTTTTAAGATTTTAATTGACGATGGCTAAGGTGTTAACTCTACTGAAGACGATACGTAATAACTGGAAGAAATCTGTGGTAGGAGCCGCGGCCTTTTCGTATGGAATATCATACGGTAAACAAGCATACGAGTGAGTAGTAATCATGAGGAACATAACCTCAAACTCTTCTTTAAATTTACATGCACGCATTGAGGACTTTTCATTTGGTGACACAAGTTGACACAAATATCGTTTTATCTTTGTTATTCACTGAATGCCAAGAAAAATAAACTAATTTTTGTATGTCAATTTGTGTCATTAAATGGAAATCACTCATTGTAATGCTGTATGATACTGTGAATATATTTATTCACAACTATAAATATAGATTTTTTTTTAACAGATACATCTTTTTTATATACATAAACTTTAAATATAATGTTAAGACTTTATATCATTAAATTTTATTATATTATGTATTTGTGTTATTATGTATCTAGTACGGAGCAATTAATGCGTCAGTGTTGTGAAAAAGTAGTTCAGTATGGAGATGTTTCGTGTTCTACAAACATTAGGCCTCGTCATGTGACTGTTATTTTAAATCCAGCTGCTAAAAAAAGGTAGTTGTGAGAACTTCGATATTATGAAATGTTGTTCATTCTTTGCTGACTTTGTTTTCTCTTTTCAGAAAGGCTAAGAAATTATTTCAGAAGTACTGCGAGCCTCTATTACACTTGGCTGGTATTTCTGTAACTGTCATTGACACACAATCAGGAAGCCATGCACGTAATACAATAACGAATTTGGAAACACCTACCGATGCGATTATTGTAGCAGGAGGAGATGGTACTTTATCAGATGTTATAACTGGCTTGATGAGGAAGTATGAGCACAATCTTCATTCAGCCAAACAATGTCCTATTGGCGTTTTGCCACTGGGAAACACAAATACAATCGCGAGCATATTTTATCGAGGGTATAAAGATTTAATTGACGTACATCACATGATTGATGCAACAATGGCAATTATTAAGAATAATCTCAAATCGATAGATGTCATTGAGATCAAATCATTGACTGTATGTACCTTTTTTATCACACTTCATTTGTTTGACGTAGATCAAATTGCATTAAAATAGAAATTTTTATTTTAAGAACGATCCTGAAAATCCCATAAAGCCAATTTATGCTGTTGGAGGCATAAAATGGGGAGCTTGGAGCGATACACATGCACACGTTGATAAATATTGGTATTGGGGTTCCTTACGCAAGTAAATCTCTTAATTTCTTTGATGAGACTTCTTGTGCCTTTGTCTTATGTTTTCTGTATTTTAATATAAACAGATATGCGGCCTATGTGTTCAATGGTTACAAATCGAACTTGACTTGGAAATGCAATGCATTAATGAAATATACAAATCCTTGCAAAGGATGTTCATGTTGTTATTCCAAAGATTTGTCTTACAATCAATTTACGAATTCGAATAGAAGATGGTGGCACGCATTTCTGCCAAAGCAGCAAACGTTTGTTTCTGGTAATGAAATCTTGTAAAATTTTAAATTAATTATTCAGGATGTTACTAAAATCAATAATAAGATGAAAAAGATAGAGATACGATAAAACATTTCAAGAAATTGTTAAATAGTAAGCTTTATCTATTAAAGAAAAAAGAAAGTATTCATCAAATATTTTAGTAGCATCTTGTGTGTGTGTGTGTGTGTGTGTG
>NW_017305179.1:590167-595152 GCF_001594115.1 Trachymyrmex septentrionalis
GTCGATTATAATAAAGTAGTGAATGAAGATTGTGGTGTATTTCATGAGATGCCTATTTCAACAACAGAGCTATACATAAAAACCGAAAATGTATCAGTTCAATCAATGCCTTTATTAAAAATAATTTTAGGTAATAATAACATTTTATATATGTATATTTATTCATTATTTAAATATTAGAATTAAAATTCAAAATATACTCAATTTTATATCAAGGTCCAGAAAATATTAGTTATACCAAATTTGTTGAGAAAGGATGGAAACAAGAAAGAGATAATGAACGGCCAACAAATTTAATATTAGATGCAAAGGATATTGAATTATATCCTGAAATAGTAAGTCTTTTCTCTTCATAAATATTGATAAAGTATTTTATATATTAATATGTATTAAAATACATAATATTATTTCATAGCTATAGCAATCTTAGAGATGGCAATAAAATTATTGGTTTCGTTTCAGATAAATGAAAATCAGATGTTTTACATTGATCATGAAGAATACGAATTGAAGCCGATTCAAATAAGATTACTCCCACAATCTGTAACAATTTTCTGTCCTGAGTCAAATAGTTAATAATACTTAAAAATAATTTGAAATTATTTTACAGCATTTAATGCTCATATCACAATGAGTTTAGATTATCTAAAAATGGATGGAGAAGGCATGATAAAACATATGTTGAACCAAATTTTATGTAAAAAATTTATTTAATATATCTTCTATAAAAAAAATAATTTATTGGCGGGTACAAAAACTATTTCAATTATAACGGTCGCTAGTTTTTATATAATACATTTTATGCCCTAATATAATATCTAACATAATGCTTATACTAAAAAATTATGTCAGATCATGTCTATTTTACTATCTAACTTACAATCATATCGTTTTAAATGTTGAAAACTATGCAAGATATTATTACGAATAAGTTTTAATATCTCTTTTTACATATTTTATCATGAATCAGCGTAAATATTCTTATCATTTTATAAAGCAGTCTTTTCTTTTTCATTAAACATGCTATATCATGAGCAAATTTAATGACTATATTTCATCTATTTTATATCATTAACCGAGATTTTTTGCTTTTATACTGTAAAATAAAAAAAATTGAAAAAAATATTAAAATTTAATTCGTAAATATCTTATCTGTCGTATCATAAGTTTCACTTATTTTATACTATTAGTGACCAAGATTTTAAAATCCTTCGTCTTTATATTATAAGATAAAAACAAACTGAATCCGAAAAGAATTTCAAAATTCAATTCGTGAATATATATCGTGAATTACCAAATTCTACGTATATTATTTTCAAGTTGGTTGCAAATTATTTTTATTCGAAGATAGATCTTTTTCATTATCTTTACTAATGGCTTTAAAGAAGTTCAACAAAGAAATACTTTTTGTTGTTTTTGTGATTTTTTGGGGTTCAGTTGATCGTGACCTATTGGATCTTCGACTAGGTGTCAATTGAGTCTTCGGACTGCTTGAGACTGATGCAGTCTTCTTTTGTTCATACCTCTCCTTCCTAATTTTCGTCAACCAATCGACATTCTCCTTGTACTTTTGCGGTGATATTTCAAGCAAATGGGGCGCCGTTCCATCTATTACGAAATTTGGCAAGTTTAATGTAGGCGAAAAACTAGCTTCATTCGTGCTCGTGGACTGGCTCGTACTAGGTTCGTCAGAATTGTTATCTCTACTCGTGCTAGGGATCTCGTTACTTGAACTGAACAGCCTTCGCATACCACGATTATCCATGTGAACTCGTTTCGCAACCATCTCGTGGTTTTCATGAATAGGTGATAAAATACATTTAAACTTTCCCTCAGATCTTGATCCCATCATCATTTGCAGATAACTACGTTTGACAGAATTGTGTTTATTTCCATTGTAATCTTCCTTACTAGATTCGGGAGTCGTAACTATAAAGAACGAAAATATTTCTTTAAAAATGCAGAATTTGTCACAAATTTTGAAGAGCTTAAAGAAAAGTTTCTTTTTTAAATTATTCAAAATTTAAAATCACTTTGCGATTCATAGTCTCAGTTTTCCAAACTGAAACTTATTGAATTTGTTATCTTCCATTTATTTGCATATAAACCTCTACAAGTAATAATTTTTATTTACCTGGAGTAAAAATAGATGCCTTGTGTTCGTCTGAACTTGGTGTAGTTTCCTGACAAGTATTCGAGTGTCGAGAACTTGGAGTAGTTTCCAGTTTCATTTTTTCTAAAAAATATCTTTCTACAACTTCAGCTTGGCCGCTTATTGTTACTTCTTTGTTATCTTCTTCATGCTCGGGTCCAACCCTCCATATTTTATGATAAGCATCGTCGGAGCAAGTCACTATCTGAAATGATTCTCAGGATTAGACAAATATCAAACTATCAAATCTAGATTATAATCATTTATATTTTTCAGAATTATATCACGCAGTGAGTCTAAGATAACTATAAATATGCAATCAATACTTTTTAAAAATATTTTTACGATGTATAAAATAAGCTTTTTTTATATTTAGTATTTATAATAATAAACATTAAAATGGAACCTTAGTTTCTCCGGTACTGCACCATGCAATGCAAGTGACTTCGTCTCTATGACCGGAAAGTTTAATTAGTGGTGCGCCCGGTCTGTTAGTGTTCCAAATATACGCGAGTTCATCGCTGGATCCACTGGCTAGATAACGACCGTCGGAACTCAAACAAGTCTTTACATAGTACGTATGATTTTGATGTCCATGATACTCTGCCACTGTTACAAAGAATTTTTTCCATGATTCTATTTCATTAGAATTAGAACAATGAATGATTCTATTTCGTTAGAATAGAACAATTCATATATTTCATAATTCAAAAAGAAACATTTACCTGGTTTACGATTATATGATGATATATTATAAGCGTATATAACGTTATCCATGCAACTTGCATATAATGTAATTCTAGCCGGACATATTAACAACGAAGAAAAGCCATTCCTAGTGCTATTCCCTGAATAATTCATTAAATGCTTAGCAATCGGCTCTTTCTTGTGGACAGTGTAATTCTTGCGCAAGTCCCACACTTTTAGCAGACTGAAACCAAGAGGATATTATACTCCTGCACAAATACACAGTAGGAAGCAATCTTACCCATCTCCTGCAGCACACGAGATTAGTGTAAAATCATCTTGAAACACTAAACCAGTAATACTATGTGCTCGTGATGCTGGAGTGTGTGATTTCCGTCTTGTATTACTGATACCACCATAACTGTGTGCATTAGCAATGCAATTATCTGGCTTAGGCTCATCACTGTGATTGGCTCTGATGTCCCATATCATGATGAAACCATCTCTAGCACCCGTTGCAAAGACAGCTAAAAATATTTGAAAAATTCTGAGATATTCCAAATTACACATTACACCATTAAATTTTTCATGCAGATTTATAAATGAACATAAAGAATTATATCGTAAAAGAGATAAAAAAGCATTGATATATTTTTGCTCTTTATATGAAAGATAAAAAAAAATTTTGGCTTTTTTCAAAGCAGCAATTTTTTTTCAAAAAATACAAATGTTTGTAACTCATTGATGAACCCCAAGTACCTCTGTCATCATCGCGAAATACTGCAGTTTTTACACTTCTTGTATGTGCATGAAAGCACTTAATTTGTTTTATTTCAGGCCTAGTGACATCCCATAAACGTGCTGTGTGATCTCCTGATACTGTAACCAGTTTCATCTCCTTCGGCATCCAGGCAATGTCGAAGATTGCGTTACAGTGTGCCTTGAAAAATATACATATCTCCCATTAATATTTCTGTGCTGATACTAAGAAACACATTTGTTAAATAGCAATTGAAATCAAAACCAACCTGTGTTCCCTCTAATGATCTATACAAATATTTTTTATTCTTAATTTTGGTATCTTGAAAAGCAACTTTTCCATCTTCGTTTGCCAAGGCAAGAATCTCCTCGTATCCTGGCGTAGTACAAAAACGGCATGCAAACACCGGTGGCCCACAATTGTAATAAACTGTATTTATACTCGGAGTTATTCCATAATATACATCGTTACAGTAGCATTTCAGCCGATGAAGGGCGATGTCATAATCACATATCATTCCTGAATAGAATATCAAGCAGTTAGTTGCACCATTAAAATTTAATAGACATAATTTAAACATTTATTTAAATTATATTTTTTCTTTAATTTTTTACTAATTTTAATTAATTTTATTGGATTATTGCAGTAATGATAATATAACAAACTATTTTAATAATACTTTAATTTTCTACAAATATAAAATGTATCAGTCTATCTAAAGTATCATCCAAATTTGCAAATAGAAATAATATATATAGTAAATTATGTTCTTAGCAATCAATCTTCTTCTCTCATTATAATATGTCATTGATATTCTATTTTGTAACTACGAAATGTCATTCAAATTCGTCATTAAAGATTCATCGATTACACAACATTAAAATTATATTCCAAATCAATTTAAAAAGATCAATCCGACTGATTTTATTACAACATAGATAACCTGCACCCGTGCATAATAAACGACCGTTTAAATCTCCCCCGTAAGATGTATACGCTTCTGTTTATTTACCGAATCCTCTCTCCCGTTGTTGAATAACATTTGTTATATTCATTTTGCACTGACATCAATAAAATTCTGAAAATAACGCTTCTAGACTATTATATATATATATACAAAGAATTGTTTACACGCGTGATACTATACGCGGGAAATCTGTCATATTATACGCGAATGGGCCTACTTTCATGTAGCGGCTGCACGCAGTTTGTTAAAAAAAGCCGATAATGTCACACACCCGCGCATGCAGAAGGATAATTATTATATTTGCGATCCGTGCTCAGCCATGCTGACGCGACTCGAACTTCAGAGCAAACTGCAAATAAATGTTAAGGTATCATTACATGACACTTTATCGCCTTGATGCTTCCATCAATGGGTATTCA
>NW_017305179.1:595252-629352 GCF_001594115.1 Trachymyrmex septentrionalis
TAATGTAATGAACTGCAAATAAATGTTAAGGTACCATTACATGACACTTTATCGCCTTGATGCTTCCATCAATGGGTATTCAGTGGATTCAACAGTTGAATGAGCGCTCGCTGTTATTGGTATATTCTTTTAGATCATCAGCATTTTAGATTTGGAAGAATACATCAATAGCAGTGGACGCTTACTTTTATTCACTCAAATATTGAGTCCGCTGAACAGTCTATGTCAGGTGCATAGCACCAGAAGCACGATTGCTCACTGAGCACCTATTGGCTGCGTTCAGCAGAACGTTTATTTTGCAACTGTTGACAATTTTCTTTGCATCGATTGGATTATATTTTGAAATCTGAAGGAATGGTCCTATCTCGGCAAATAATCATAAAACGAGGTTGCAAAACTGTTGTGTTTAGCTGAACGCAGCCATTGGTGTTCTTCTCTTTCAAAGCACGTAATCAAAATTGACGCATGCTATTTGTGAATTTTTATCACGTGATCCGACGTTAAAGTCGAACGTCGAGCGCCGTCATGAAAAGTCACCTTAATTCCGCCATGCAATGGAGCTGACGATTTGACAAAAAAAGATGGTAGTTACTGGGGATGATCATCGTGACAACGCGGAAGTAGATGTTACAGAAAATATGGATAACAGTCAACCCAACGGTGAATTGGTTCCGAGAACCGAACAAAATAACGACGAGACAGAAGTGCGTTAATTTGTTGTATTATATTTATTTTGTTTACTCCTTATTCACGGTTGTTCCACAAGGAGGTGTCTTGAGAATACACATAGGGGGTTTACATCATCTTTTTAAATTAAACATGAGTTTTTTCTTCTGTTATTTTTAACGAAAAATTGTGCAATACCACATAATTAGGTATAGTCGTGGATATTAAAATTTATTTGTAAATTGCCGCGATGTTATGTCGTACTGACATATATGAGTATTTGTCGAGTCTGTATTGTAATTTGACGATGTTTCTTGCAGGCGAGCGCGGAGAATAATGAGCAGAGGCAGAAGGCACAGCAGTCGCGCTTAGAATCGTTCTTTACCATAACAAAATCCTTAATCATACGAGCTCTCATAATTTATTTTATTAGTAGCCTCTTTAGACGCTCCGATAATAATCCCAAGTCTCCCAATGCCGTTGGCGATGCGCGTTTACAAGCTGTAAATATATTTTCAAATGGAACGTTATTTGACCTTAGTGTTTATCTGTCGGAGTCCGAAAACTTTAAAAGATTTGACGATCTGCAATCTTTGATTTGGTTCGAAGAGGGTCTGGTTTATGGAGATTGGTACGGTGGGCCGAATCAGGATGGGTCCAGAGTGCTCGAGCACACATTTGTCCCTTCTGGGCGATTAAAGCAAAATGGCTCGATATACCTGCACGTATATATAACAAAAAGCGGAAAATCGCCGAATCCCAAAGCTGGCAAGTACGCCGGCGAGTATATGTCCTACTCTAGAAAAATGTTAAATAAATATAAGAAAGTTAGATATCAGAAGAGGCACAATTTGTTGACTGGCGAGAGCACAGCCAGCAAAGAGGAGATGGCGGTGTGTATATTTTAATTACTTTGCCAAATTTTTAACACCAAAAGCAATCTTTAATGTGTACTAATCCAGTGTAATGTAAGTGTCTGAATTTACTATAAATTACATGTCATTTATGTTAAACTCTTGTAGAAAGCTGAATTAATGGATCAGGAATACGTGTCGCACTGGCATCCAAATTTAACTGTTAATTTAGTGTTTGATGAAACTAACTGGGTGTATGGTCAAGTACCACAGCCGTTGGATGAATGTAAGTTTACAGATATAGTTACATTATGTATACAGATCTGTGTACTAGAAACACTCCTTGTTGCTCTTCTCTTAGATATACATTTCTTACCTGGTGGAAATTTTTACAAGCCAATACTGTACATGAATGATTTTTGGAACATGCAGCGAGACTACCAACCATTAAATGATACAGTAGAGCAATTGGAACTCAGGTTGACTTACCAGCCACTTTCATTATTCAAATGGCAAATATACGCGGCTCAGTCCGTTAGAAATAAATGGACATCGTCGTTTATGGGTTTGTTATATTTAAAAAATCGCGAAAATTAAAACGAAGTTTCTACTATTTCAAATAAGTAAGGAAATAGCTAATATAGGGTTGAGAAAATATCTCATTCAAGATAAGGTCATATTTTTTATAACAAGTTCTTTTTTCAGTGTTTTAAGATACTAATAGCATAATTAAATCGATTATCAATTTCATTGTAATATTATTTTAGCTTCAATTTATATGATTGTGTTTCAAGTTCGATAGTAAACGGTGCGCAGTTTATATAATTGAAACATGTATAGAATTTACATATAAAATATTAGATCCCAAAACCTAGCTTTAACCGTATTGGCTGTTTTCTTGTTTAATTTACTTATACAATCTACATTAATTTATTATTGATTTTACTATTTCACTCAAGAGAAAGAATGGTTAGTAAGTTATATCATCTGTTATCATTGTTCAGGAGAAGCATCTGACGAAGATGATAACGATCAAGATACCCTAAAAGAGACTTTGCTCGAAACGAATCCATATCTACTAGGATTGACTATAATTGTATCAGTCTTTCATAGCGTATTTGAATTTTTAGCATTTAAAAACGGTAAGCTCTTAAAACTCTAACGAATAATAGAAACATATTGCACACGCAATCTGAGGACCTTATGCCTTTCAGATATTCAATTCTGGAACAACCGAAAATCCTTGGAAGGTTTATCAGTCCGCTCTGTGTTTTTCAATGTATTCCAGTCTCTCGTCGTTCTTCTTTACGTTTTGGATAACGAGACGAACACGGTCGTGCGTATCAGCTGCGCGATAGGTCTTTGCATTGAAGTGTGGAAAATCAACAAAGTTATAGATATTAATGTTAATAGAGAAATGAGAGTATTTGGAATCTTTCCGAAAATATCATTCCAAGATAAAGGATCATACGTAGAATCTTCTACGAAAGAGTATGACAGACTCGCCTTCAAGTATCTCTCGTGGGCGCTATACCCTCTGTTAGGAGGATACGCGATTTATTCTTTAATGTATCTGGAACATAAGGGATGGTACTCCTGGATTCTGAGTATGTTGTACGGATTTCTGTTAACTTTTGGATTCATCATGATGACGCCGCAATTGTTCATCAACTATAAATTGAAGAGCGTCGCGCATCTTCCATGGCGTATGCTGTCGTATAAATTCCTAAACACATTTATCGACGATATTTTTGCATTTGTGATAAAGATGCCGACGCTGTACAGGATCGGCTGCTTCCGCGACGATATTGTTTTCTTTATATTTTTGTACCAAAGATGGATATATAAGACCGATCTTACCCGAGTGAACGAGTTTGGCTTCTCCGGCGAGATGGAGGCGCAAGTATTAGACAACAAGAAGCAGGCAGCTATTAAGGATCGCCCGAAGGACGGATCGGCGAAGAAGAACGAATAATACTTGGTGTGCATAGATTTAGCATCAAGTACGTTATATCATACGTTGTCCCTGAATTAATAAAATGTCCGATACCAAAGGAATATAATTACACACATTGACATTTATTTATACAAATTTCCGCATAATCATGTGTGTGTACATGTATATTCTATTTTCGAATCCACGTGCTGGCGAGCATACTGCGACGTATGGCGAAGTAAGAGGCAAAGATAGAAGTAAATTCTTTTATCCAAATTTAAAATACGCACAGAGATATTTTAAGGAATTAAAATTGTTGGTCTATTCTTTTTTGCTGAATTTCTTGCACAATTTATCTTTTCTCTTTTTCTCTCCGATGTGAGAAAGAGAAAAGATGCAACCATTCTGCTAAAAAGAACAGACTTTGTAAAATACGAATAGTATATACAAAAATAATAGAGATAGCTCTTCGTGAAATGTATCTCGCGATCCTCTAACAAGCTGTAAATGTAGGTAGTATGCTCAACACTGTTATCATTCGTGTAAATGTTGAACTGCAAAATAGACACTCGTGACTTGCCACGAGAGCATGGAAGAAAACGTTCTACCGATTCGATGTTTAACCAAATATCGAATAAAAAAGGGAAAACCCAATTAGCATCGACAATTTCGGACGACGTTAGTATTCACTTATTATCGAGTCGAGATGTTGCTACAAAATAAAATTGATTTAATTATCATATATTATACGTGTACCTTTTCTTCTGAGTGATAAACTTGGATCCTCTTCATTTGTATCGTGACATTTTATGAGATCACATAAAAGGAGAAGATATGCATTAGTGATTCTCCCCTTTTTTTTAGTATCCAAGCATTCAAAATCTTGTATAACAAGGAAAGGAAAGATCGTGCTCACTAATGCCATGACGTTGATATTACAAATTACATTTAATGTTGTATTTTATATTTTTATTAGAGTAGTCGTATAATTATATACCGTCGACTTACTGTCTAATATTTTGGACAATATACATTTATTACATATTGCCATAATGTTAAGTACTCATTTTCCGAATGAGATTAGCGTAATTTCTGAGCATCACCACACGTCAGGTGTATGCGGTGTGAGGTTTTAACGCAGCTCTTTGAGTCAAGTTATTACGTGCGATCGCGAAGATATTCTGCGATTGTGAAAAATTGAAGGTATTCGAGGAGAGAAATAGCGATCCACATATTAATGGGTCGTCGAATGCTGTTTAGATTGTAAAAGTTATCGTTTATAATAAATATAGGTAATTCCTCCTAATCGTTATTTTTATTACTTTTTAACTTACTTCGGTGCTCAGAAATTCACAAAATTTTATGCGCGTGAAATAATTATATGAAAAGAAAAAAATCTATCTCTTCGAGTTTTGTTCAAGTCGATATTATTTTTTACTTTTATACACCTAATCTCTCTTCCTCTCTCTCTCTCTCTCTCTCTCTCTCTCTCTCTCTCTCTCTCTGCGCGGATAATAAATAAAATAATTTTACATGCATATAACGTATTAAATAACGATAACGAAATGCGAGACCAGCTAGAAGCGATAACAGCTGGAGTTTTATCAAAATTTTATAACAATTAGATTAGAATGGTCTATAAAGAGAAGCAGGCTGAAAAAATTAAATGTACAGAATTGACAAATTTCAAATTTACGTTATAAATAGTACATCGATTTTTTGCTATTTTTTCTTTTTGTTCTAACAAGAAGGCACTTTTCCTTCCGCGCTTATATATTGTTGTTAATGAGCTCGCATGCGCGACAACTTTAATATAATATAGTAGAATCTCTTTATTCCCTGGCTCTTTTAACTTTTTTTAATGCTTAACATTATAACTAAGATAATGAATGAGATAATGTAATTTACAGAAACGGCGATATTGAAAATGCCATTGACACATTTTTTTGTTTTGTTTTAAATGTCTACATATAGTAATATATCGGTATTGTAAAAATTTCAAGTAAATATACTTTAAATACCGGATAAATGCAATCAAGAAAAAAGCAAAAAAAGAAACGTAAAATTGAAATTTTATCGTTATTTGTGCTCGGAAAGTTTGATTCACAACGACTCTTATATTAAAACTACAGATAATTCAACTGAAGACGTGAGCGTAACTTCTAAAAAGTTAAAAAATATTTAATACGTTGTTTAATCTATACATTATTGACAATGGAAATAATAGCGTCAGAATACAATTTCACGTTTTCTTTTTGCAATATATATAATCGTGAAAAACGATTAATCTTGTATAACTCTTTCGAGATAGAACAATTTTTGGATATTAAACCAGTAAATTTTTATTCCAATTTATTGAACGACAATTTATCGCATCGCCAAATTCGAAAGAGTTAATCAAGAATTAAAATAATATCTTATTATATATTATTTAATATCCAAGCTTTACAACAAATAGCAAGACAGATTTCTATGAATTTCTAACTTTGCACAAGAAATAGACTGAAAGTACATTACAAGCAATATCGATAATGAAAATTTCATACAAACACATCAACGCAGGATTAAAGAAAAGAAAAACTTTTAATAAGACGACAAATATAAATCACTGCATGACAAAATTTAATCGACGAACAATTTTTTCTTACACGTTAATTTAAATTATATAACTTAATCTCGCTATAAATTTACAGCACGTTACCAATTTATTATTTTCTAGTCATAATCTGGTAGTTACACCAGGTCTGCGAGTCTTGTAGTTTTACGAAAGAAGCCCAAGTAGATTATATAAATTGCATCGAGTTAACGTGCTGGTGAAACTTGGTATTTGGCTTTTATATTTATATCATAAATCTCGGATACGCTTGTCATTAAAGAAACATTACTTTCCTTTCATTGTAAATTTAGCTGTAGCTATATCACCTTTTTCAAGGGCCATGCGAATCGTGTATCTTTTGTTTCATGAATATTAAATTATTTCCAAACGGTGGAACTTTAATGCACTAGGTGATTGTAAAAATGATCTTTAATAATTATCTCATTTCAGCAGCCTTTTACAAATAAAACGACATATACAAGGCAAGTTTAGTAATTATTAATACTCTCGAAAGTATTCAATGACTATTTAGCGCTATACGATATTAAAGAGATTAAAATGCTATACAAATCTAGTAAATGATCGCTAAATAAAATGGTAAATAGTTTAAGAGAACACTGGCTGAAGTACATGATTTACCTACGAATGCGATGAAATCATTTGAAAAAAAAGTACGCGAGTTAATTTTAAAAGTTTATGTAATTCTTGATAAATGCGATTTCACTGCTCTTTGTAAAATAGGCACAGATGTCATTTTTAACTATACTTTGGATAATACATAAAACTTTATAAAGAGATAAGAGTATATACAGTAAAATGTAATGTTGCATATTTTCTAAATACTTTTGCCGCATACAAAATGTATACTAAATTGAAATTGCTACACCGTTATTCGCTTCAACAAGTGATTTATAAAAATAAAATTTTACGTTACTGAACTTCGGATTAAAATTAATTTGTTTACAATATAGTAAGTATGCAGCAAATGTCAGATTAAAATACATTTTCATTCGATTTATTAACATTGTGTGTAATTTAACAACGTGAAAATAAATATTATTATTGCGACTGATTGTCATATACATATGAAAGAAAATGTGAAAATAAAAATGCACTTTTTTGATGGATATAGTTCATAAAAAGAAAATTTATATGAATTTGAATTTAGAAAACACATCTCGAATGTTATTAAAACAGTAATTATGAGTATTTCAGATCAGTTTCTTATTTGTCTAAATTAATAATTACTTCGAACTTCCTCTTCTTTTTTAATCTGAATGAATACGCACTTTTATCAATTACACATGTTTGTTGATCTTACTTTAGTCTTTACTTAATTGGAACTATTCGGGTGGGTATAATTTAATTCAAAAGTTGTCGGGTGCAAAGATCCCTATCGCTTGGCCGAAATTTTGGAAACATTCTTAGCCAGCTTTGGTTTGCAAATATTATTCTAACTAAAATTATCTTTACTTAAAAAATTATTCAATGTTGTTACAGTAACTTCGATACATTTACGATTAAAAACTTCTACATTAATATTAATATTAATACAATAATAATATATTATTATATTAATATTAAATATAATAATATTGATACATACAGTTTAAGAGTCAACAGGAATAACTATGAAGACCTTTGGTAAAGAAAAATTTCTTTAAAAAAATGATGGCTAAAAAAGTATCGAGAAAACCGTAATGTAATTGCGATATTCATATTCAGGAGACGCCTAAAGGATCGTATATAGAGCGTTTTTGAAAAAAGGTAAAATAAAAATTCGTTTTGATATCTCACTCGATCTGCACTATAAGTGTAGTTGAAATCAGTGACGGATTAAACATTTTACCACTCCTAAGCATCAAGCCGCCTCCAAGCGACTTCATTAATTTATAAATTTGATAAAAGGGAAAATGAATAAAAAAAAAAGGTTTTATATCTCTACATTAGTTGATGAAAACATTTAACAATCTAAATATTATAAATATAATATATTTTTAATTGCATATTTAAACTATCATTTCTGATAAAATATGCTCGGTGTAACTCATGCAAAAACGTTTGATTAATACATTAAAAATTTATCTTAACTGTGTAAACATTTTCTGTCTTCAAAAATTTGCCACCCTAGGCAAATGCCTTGTTTGCCTATCCGTCACTGATTGAGGTGCAGATAATTTTATCCATTATATTTTAAAAATTAAATAAAATCCAGCTCTATACGCGCCTTCGTAGCTTCATAAAAAAAGAAACTGAAAAGATTTCGTGACGTGATACTTCTAGAAAATAAAATATCAGCATGGAGACATGTTTCTCCATTACCAACGTTTTATTTATTATAATATTTTTAAGAATGAAATTGTAAAATCCCGCTCTTATCAAGTAGTTTCGTAAAACATTAGTAAAAAAAAATTTCATGACAAAATATTTCTTCTGCGCTACAATATATAATAGAGTGCAAATATGTATCTATACATCGCAAATTAAGTGTATATAAGTTTACTCGTGTCGACCCTTAATATGTTAATCAAATATTGTTACTCTAGAAATGTGATAAAATTGTAATTAAGTGCGTTAATTTTATTATAAAATTATAAAAGTAAATTTTTTTAGAGGAATATAATGTAAAGTGCATCGAGAAAAATAAGTCATTGATTACAACATATTGATCAGATAGGAATCCACCCGATTACCCAGTTAAAGTTAGATATTGGATATCGACGCTAGTTTAAATCTGTGTCGCATTGCTTGCTTCGTGATGAAAGACCTCACTACAAAACTTATTCTAGAATATATGAAGTTTGGTAATCGACGGTACAATTGGAGAGTCATCGGATAAAATCTGGCAACAATAATGTTGAGATAAGAGTTTTTGCACCGTCGGTTACGTTTCTTGCTTCTTTTGCGTAGAAATACTTCACTATACAAATTAATCTATGCTGAGGCTATGCGTTTTTTTCGTTCTATGGCTTTCTTTGTGTCGTTTACTTCGACATTGGCTCACAAATAATGTACAGCCGCTAAAAAATGATTATGTGATATGAATTTTTTTTCTTAAGCAGCTAGACCTGCATCCTTAGCCATACTGTAGAAAGAGCTAGATGGATTGCTAAGAAGCACTTCCGGAGAATCATATTCGACGATCAGACCTTTGTTCAATACGATTACCCTGAAACATTATTATTGTTTGAGAATAAGCTGAAAATAGAAAAGTTTTGAAAATAAAATATACTTAAAACAATTAAAAAAGAAATTAAATGAAAACTGGAATAATGAATAAATCTCACAAACAGAAATATTGTAAAGTATCGTGCTTCACAAATAAAATAATATAATTGTAGTACATATGTACAAATGCTCACGAAATACAATGTTAAAATAACTAGAAATATACCTGTCAGAATCTAAAATAGTGTTGAGCCTGTGGGCTATTGTGAGAACTGTACAATTCTTAAATTCTTGGCGAATGGTAGTCTGAATTAAATCGTCCGTTTCTAAATCAACTGCGGCTGTTGCCTCATCCAGTATGAGAACTTTCGTTTTCCTAAGTAATGCTCTTGCTAAACAGATCAATTGTCGTTGTCCTACGCTTAAATTCTCTCCGCCTTCAGTAACCTCGTGTAAAAGACCGTTTGGCAAATCTGAAAGACGATAATAGATTATATCCTTCAAAAGTACAAGATTTTCTAACGAAAGATCACGAAAACCGTTCATACTTTCTACAAATAATTTCAGATGAGCGTGCTCTAACGCCTTCCAAACTTCCTCGTCATTGTAACAATCGAAAGGATCCAGATTCATCCTTAACGTTCCAGAGAATAATACGGGATCCTGAGGAATGATGGTTAATTTCGAGCGAAGGTCGTGAAGGCCCAGCTTAGAAATATCGATATCGTCGATCAAAATCTTCCCCTGTGCTGCCTCAATTATTCTGAAAAGTGCTAATGTCATGGACGACTTTCCGGCACCGGTTCTGCCTACTATGCCGATCTTCTCGCCGCCGAGAACGCTGAACGTCAAACCATTCAGCACGAGATCTAATCCCTCCCTGTAGCGAACTTTGAAGTCCTTGAAGTCAACGCGACCGTGCTTAGGCCACTCTTTCGAAGGCGTAAATTCAGTATTCTTCCACGGTGCTTCTTGCGCGGTCTCGCTATATTCCTTTATTCTTTCTACCGCGACGATGTTAGTCTCGACGTCGGACGTCATGCGTACCAGCCAATTTAAGGTCTGGGTGATCTATAACAAATATAACATGAATACTCATACATGAAATACATACAGTTTTTTCATAAAGTATCAAATAAATATATAATTCACCGCTATAATAAGTCACCGCGCGTGTAACAAGTTCTTTAAGTACTTTTATTATCTTAACTTAACTTTATCACAGAGAGACATTCTATTTAATATGGTAGAAAATATCACATTGTGTATAATGTTAAAATGTCGTTTTTATGGCAAATATATCTTACTTGTAAGGCATAGCTGACCGATAGACCAACAAGACCTGAACTCATGGTATCTCTACCTAAAACAGCGAACAAAGCTGCGAAGAATATAATTAAATTCCCAACCATCTCTAATCTCACGGCCAGCCATCTGCAATATTATGTGTTCCAGTTAATAAATATGCATAAAAGAAATTAATTGCGTCATGCAAATATTTACCTGTTTGCAATAATGCTAGGGAAGTAACACACTTGATTAAAATCTACTCTATTTTCAGATTCATGGATAAATTGTTCTTGCACGCCGTACGCTCTAATTATTTGTGCACCTATATATAAATAATAGATTATTTTTAGAAATGTAAATTTTTGTTAATAAATAAAATATTACAGTATAATTATATGGTTTTAAATACGTACCAGTCACAGATTCACTAAAGTGCGAATATATAGGAGATCTCGACACGGATTCTAATCGTTTTAATTGACGCGATGTTGCAACGTAAAAACGTTGAATAAAATAATAAATCGCGCCTATTGGCAGTATCACCACGACAAATATAGGTGTACTGTAGCTTATAACAAAGAGAGTAGCTATCACCTGCAATGCATTTCAGCTATTAATAACACTGAAAAATATTCTGTTTCATCATTAATCTTATAAGATAGAAAAATGTTAGTATTGTATGCAAATATAAATTAGTCAGAGCAAGAAGACAAACATCTGTATGACAAAAAAATGTATATAAATAATAATAATGCAAAATTGAGCGAATCAGCTTCACAAAGATACAAATAAAAAAGAAACTAATAATATCTCGTGAAATTCTATTGAATGAAAGAAACACTCTCATATCTTTTCCAGACAGCAGTTATACAAAAACAAAAACAAAGTTAGCGCTAGTTGTTTCATAGGCCCACCAACATGTACTATGAATATGATTATCACATATATACATTAGACAAATACATATAAGCATTGGCGTCAAGATTATATTTAAGTCTCTTTTGGTCAAACTTGATACTGCTAAAATATCCTTTATTTCGGTACAGATAGAGTAATTTATGGACTGCAGTCGTTTTACGAGAACGGACACAATTATACTCGGTAACGGACTCTATACATTTAATTGTGTTCCAAATGTATTCTCAAAACCAGTTTGCAAAGCTTTGTAGACGGGAATTATACCCATCCAAAGTACAATAATATATCATACCATCATTATTCAGACACCTCTTAATAAATACAAATTATATCCAAGGATGACAATGATATCTAATCGCAGTTTAATCAAAGTTCTCCGGTGGAAAGTGATGGTATACGTGTGGAACTCAAACTGCGAGATCGAGAAGATAAAGGAAAAGCAATAAGAGATTCCCAACTGGTATTCTCTCTCAGCACGCTACGAAAGAAATTACCTCAAACAAGCAATAGATGGTATCAGAAATTTGTGGGGGAAGAGATGTATCCAGGACGTCCACGTCTTTAGCAAACCTGGAGATAATACGACCAATAGGAGTCGTATCAAAGAAGGTCAATGGGGCACGCATCACAGCACGCAGCATCACTATGTGCATCTGGCGAGCAGCCAACCAACAGCCCAGCTGCGGTGCCAAATCGCAGAAAAAGCTCGCCACCGCTACAACATCAGACATGGATGACTTTCATTGTAACCGCATCTGATATAATTTGCGCGATTTGTAAAAAAAAAACAGAACGATAATGAATAAAAAAATTAACAAAAACTTATCTCATAAGCAATGTGTTGCACGAGACATGTTACACGTAAACATATATAGTTTTTGATATTAGACTTAAACATTTATTTTTCTTTTCAACACATACGTTTATCGAAATGCCAAATGATATCTGTAAACAATTTATTTTTTTTTCTTTTCTATCGTAATGCTGCTCGATATTCAAATGCATTTGATAAATATCGTGAACTTAAACTACCGTTTTGACTTCATGTTATGCGAAGATGTGAAGTTTGCTGTGTGCATACCAGACAGGATATATATAGCAACAGGAAATATAAATAAATTACACTTCCTAGAAGGCAGAATCGTAATTAGGTGGATGTTATACAAGCAATAAAATAAAAAGCGTTATCAAGCACAAGCAAGACCATATCTGTACACTGAATATTACTGGTATAATTGTGTCCATTCCCTGAATGATTACTACACTATGGTTGCACTATGATTTATATACAATAGTCGTACAAATGATCACGACGATCGTGAAGTAAATTCAAATTAACAATAACGTTCTTAAACAAAAAAAATTTGTAACAACATAAAAAGACAGTAATTGGAAAAAAAACATAATGTAAATAGAATTCAATATAAATGTAAAAGGGGAACAATTGTAGAGTAAGTGATGTAAGAATGATAATGATTTGACAAAGCCAAATTTCGTCTTGAGTGATATTAGAGAATTTTTTGTGAAAAACTAAGACAATCGTCATTTTTTAGCATCTCCAACTCGTCGGATCTAAATACATTAATTGATAATAAACGAAAATGAACATCGTCAACGTAACATCTTCTGAAAAGGACAAACAAAGGATATTCTACTACATTATATTCCTGAAATGACTAAAACAATTGACATACACCGTAATCAACACTCAATCAATGAATTTTATGGTGCAATATGGCTGGATGACATAATGTAAAATCCAGCACATTCCCATGAACCACGTCACTCTTTCGTGACTGGAAAATAAAACCGAAAAAAAAGCTGCTCAGCGAGCTATTTAACATCACAGAAAAGATATGATTGGTTGATATGACTTAGGCATGTATATTTTCAGTTAAGTTCTAATAAACCGCCGGAATAAGAATTGTCGATCAATTTCATACATCTTTTTTTTTTTATTGTCCCATCAGTATTTTGTTTCAGATAGCATATACTAAAAAAAAAAAATGAAATAAAAAAAACGTATCTTTTGACAAATTTAGAAAAAAATTAAACTGAAGAAGAAAGCAGCCATTTAAAATGTGGCTGTTACCTGGCCGGCTGAATGCACAAAACGCACGGGTAAGCCGCTCGAATACTGTTCGAGCCAGGCAAGCAGCATCAAGGTAGATATTTCTTACCACATGTTCCTTCGTGTCCTTTCAAAGCTTGTCGATCCACCATGCTGTACTGATTGCCGGCAACTTCTTCAAGTTGCGTACCCGTGCCCATATACGCTTAACCGGCAGGTTAGCACTACGTTATTACATTTCGCCATTTCTTCTAAAATTCCAAGCTTTATTATTCAAAATAATGCTACATTCAAATTTCTAGTGAACAGTCAGACTCGAATTTTGACAGAATGTACATTCCTCAACGTACATTCTCTTAATAAAAATCCGCATCTTTTTTACTCTGTATCTGTCGTAAATAAATATATTTCACTTTATGCGTTTTTATATATTCAAATATACAGGATAATTACGCATAAATGCACGATTTTATCGATAGAAAGAAAAAAGATGATACTTTTTTACTTCGCAATTGTAAATTTATCGTTTCTAGTAATTCCGATCAACGTCAATTAATATAAAAACTGATATATAAGTTACTGATGGAACATAAATTACTTATCAGTATAACAGAAAATAACAAAAATATTTCGTGCAAGATGTCAATTCTAAGCAAATTTAAATATATACTAAAAAAGGAGTGAGGATATTGATATCTGTAGCAAGTATCGCTCGACAAATAAGAGACGTAGTAATATTAAATCCACACCAATTGTCACAGAAATTATTACTTATACAGTAGTACGTAGTTATATGAGAATATCATACCGAAAAGAGGCAAGTGATCCAAGAACGCAGATAAACCGGTAGGATATTGTCAATAACATCAATATCTTTACCAAGCCGACTAAGAACTCGGCCAGTCGGAGTTCTGTCAAAGAATGACATTGGGTTGTGAAGAACGTGTTGCAGCGTACCCTCGAAGATACGCTTAGAAGCGATTATCGTCCCTTTAGCCAGGAATATCGCCATTGCGAATACTGTCACGCCTACAACGATCGGTAATCAACTATGATTTATCGGATTAAAAAAATTAGACAGTTTTTACATATTAGACATTTTTGCGTCCGCGAACTATCGGATATACTGAATTTTTACAAGTGAGTGAATGATTAAAAGGCTCTACGATCGGCAATGTTCATTTTCATTAGTTGCTCATCACCTGATTTCATCTAAACGTTCATATGCAAGTTCCTCACTGCAGTCACACATAAATTGAGGTGCACATAATTAAAAAAGCAATAAATGTAAGTACAAATAATAAATATGCGAAGAGAAAAATAGGAGCGCGGTAATAACGCTAAGATAAGAAAAGTGATAAGGATGATACTTTGTATGATTGTACTGTGAGAAAGAAGTCACACATAGTATCTCATCAGGCATGCAAAAATAATTTTAATAACGTATGCTTTTGACAGTCGTCTATTAATCATTAATGGACATTAATGAAGAATAGAGAAAACCAGAAAGCTGTCATTATTACAAATATAATAAATCATATTTGTACCGATTGGTGGACCAGTGGTTCTGCTAAACATTGATTCGTGTAGTGATATACAGAGATTAAAACTAAAACTCTCTCGCATACCGATGCTAGACAAAACAACCAAGCCCTAATACTTGGAGGTAAAATGTTGTCTATTGTGTCAATATCCTTCCCAAAACGATTTAATATTCTGCCGGACGGCGTAGTGTCAAAGAATCCTAAAGGTGATCGTAGCATGGTGAATAATAACTCGGAATGCAGCAGTTTACTGCTCCGTAGGCAGCCGATAACCAACGCTGTCTGCGACAGCACTACAAAAGTGGCTGAAATTTAATTTAAAATAAATAAATAGTCTTATTGGAGGAAAAAATTCTTTGTTCTCTCTCGACACTACACGCTTGCAGTTCTACAAAAAAAATCTATTGTTTTGTGATGTTAACGTTTAAATTGACGTTTGACTTACTAATGTACGTAACTACACACTGTTAAATTTCGATGCCACGAAAACCTGCCTTATAGGAGATAACAAGAACAATGTGTCTTTGTCAATTTATTTAGTCATGTAACATAACGCTAACATAGCTGGCGTTAGTTATTAGCGGTAAGTTAATAACAAAACAGAAAACGAAACTAGTTATATTGTTGTCCAAGATGAAGAAAAATCGCACATGCGAGATACTACAGCTCGCATTTTCATCATATATTTAGCATTAAATGTGATTGCAACCCCACGCATTTATGACTCAGGTAAGCGTTGAGATATTAAATCAGTATCGTTTCATTTTCAAATTAAATTTTATTAACTAATTGTCATTATTATTGCACATTACATCATAATCTGACCAAGGAATTCGACCACATTTAATGCTAAGCATGTTTAATGTGTTTTTAAATATAATAAAAATTCAGGCACAATACATTTTATCAATAAAAACTTTATAGCCAAATTAAAAAAACAAACATAATGATTGATAAATGAGGAATATCTCAAATCTTCCTTCGTCTGAAGCTTGCTTAAATTCCTCTAAATTAACATGTATTATTACTTTACACCCATTTCAATTTACACGCAATTATCTGAGAAAATCAGCACAATTATTTTCCAAAATTTTGAGTTATCAATTTTTATTTAGTTAAATGATTTTTATATTATTAACATTAATTAATTTTTATATTCATTAAACAATTTACATTCATTTAATAATGATTTCAACTAAAATTTCCTAGACACACACACACACACATATTAGATGTATAATTATATCAATTAATCAGTATAGCATAGACTGATTTTCCGTTCTTTTTTTATTATTTTAAGATATTAATATGCCAGAAAGCTTTCATTTGTTTCTCTACTTCATGCTTACCATTAAACGTAAAAGCGTTTGTGCGTTATTAAAAAAAAAAAATTTTTTTATTTTCTATAATAAACTTTAAATATAAAATAATAGATGTCATGTGATTAACCCATTTACAGATATTAGTCGAATAGATTTAGTAAACGACACCAAACAAATTTTTAATGGATCATACCATGATCACAAAAGATCACAAGATCACAAAAAGATTACAAGAGAATTATATACAAATACACATAACATTCATTATATATATAATATCTTATATAAATATATATTATTTTTTCTATCTATTACTTTTTATCTATATCACCAAATTTTTGCTTGTAAAAAAGATAATTATAATAAAGGTTAATAAATTATTTAATAAAAAATGCAAATTGTACTGAACAAAAAAACATTTCAAACAGAAAAATGTTTCATGCAATACTAAAAAAGCGATTATTGGTAAAAAATGATTACTACGACACTTGCAATCAAAAACATATGGCTACCAAAAAGTTTCAATCTCTAATTGCTTTTGAATGTTTAGTTAGTAACGTTAGTATTTTGTAGACACAGCAAACCACATTCAGTTTGAGAGTTTTTGAAAGGAAATTATTTTATTTATTCTTAGAATTAATGCGTATGTGATGTACATATTCGCAGACATAAACTCATAACATTATCGGAATGAAAAAGTCACTACATTAATAGTTATTTATGATTTTTGAATTATTATTAACTCGGTTTAATATCGAGTTTTAGATATAAAAAAATTACGTTAAAATTAATTATACCCCAATGATGTGTAATCTGTGAGGGAACATGCCTTTCAAGTTACAATATGCTATGACGAGCAAAATTAAGTGTCATTGCCTGTTAACATTGTATTAAATGAAGTAATTGCCTTCTGCAATAGAAAAATGATATGTATATTTATACACGTAGCAGCGACAGGAATAAGCTTACCTGATTATCCATCGTAAACGCGAAATTTTATACAATACTGATCGAATCTATCTGACGGGCCAATGTGTTATAAGAATTAACAGAAACGTACCTTGACCAAAACCGAGCGCACCGTAAACCCCGAGGTACATGTCTCGCTTTGCTGTATCGAACGTGTTGTTTCCAACGGTCTGATCGTTCGACCATATACTGAGCCAAACGCTCGAGCCGATGCTGAACGATTGAAAGACCGCGTTCATCACGATTGTCGATATCGATAAGAACCATCCAATGGATTTCAAGTAGTGAGAGTACACTTTCCATTTTACCTTGTAAAAGAATAATAAAATGTTTGAGAATAAAAGCACTTGCAACTTTCTGTCGTGAAAAGCGAATTATGAAGACGTATTGTCTTTTTAAAATTAGAAAAATTAGCAGTGATCTTTCGTGCAACTTACGCTTCCAGTTTCAGTCTTCTCTACTTCTGTCAGCTTCTCCCCGATATTGTTAGGCTTCGGCACATCTTTCTCTTTTGATACACTAACACTATTGCTATGCACGTAATTCGCTGACTGTTGACTTTCTGTCGAGTATTGCCTATTGGTACACGTATATTATTTCGAGTTAGTAGCAAGCATACTTGCATCACCGTTAATTAAATATCATATTTATGAGATTATACCTTGTCAGAGAACCATTAAGTGATTTTCTATCAGTCACAGAACCGGATTCACTTAGACTCTCAGATATTCTAGACCGTACTCGAGTTAACTTTTGCTGCAACTCGTCCGCTCCCATTGTTGATTCAAGTTGCTGTTTGATTTCACGTAAATCGGCTTCAGAACCGTCATCAACGTGCACTGTTTCAAATTTGTCATGATTTTAAAATAACGATTTATCATTCACATAAAATATTAATAATGTTATAAAAATGGGAAGAAATTCAAAAAAACTCGCACATGCACATACTCTTAACTATAGCACAAAATAAGAATTCAAACGAGAATTATGTAAATAAGTTATTGGAATTGACCTAGAAGTAGAATGCGGTAAAAACTAAATACTATTAAATATAATAGTTATTAAGAACAATAAATACTATTAAAAAATAAAAATTAAAAATTTCATCCTAACACTCTAGTGACAAGGGGAGTATTTCTTATGCAAGCATACAAAGTAGGAAAAGGAATTGTAATTACTTTTTCGCGGACTTACGATTTCCAACTTAAATCCAGGAAAAATGTAACAATAAATTTTATAATAAGTATATAAAAATATGTAGCAAGAATTTAATTACATTTATAGATACCTTCTTGTAAGTGTTGTACTAAGAACTCGGCGAAAGCACCTTTCTTCTCCAGTAATTGTTTGTAGGTTCCACTCTCCGTTATCTCGCCATCTTTAAGAACAATAATGTTGTCGACCTCCGGCAGGTACGTGATGCTGTGAGTAACGAGTACTCTAGTTTTATTCTTCAACAGGCCGTTCGGACCTAACACTTTCTCAAAAATGTGTTTTCCTACGTGTGAATCCACCGCGCTCAGAGGATCGTCTAAGAAATAATTTTCGGAATCGTTATATACAGCTCTAGCTAAGGCTACTCTTTGCTTTTGACCGCCAGACAAATTTATGCCTTTCTCTCCGATCTCTGTTTGATCTCCCGCGGGCAGCATCTTAAAGTCCGGAGTCAACGCACACGCTTCAATCACACTATTATATACTGATTTGTTCAAGGCCTTTCCGAATAGAACATTGTCCTGCAATGTGGCATTTTGTATCCATGCTTGTTGCGAGACATATGCAATTGACCCCTAAGACAAATATTTAGTATCAATCTTCAAATCCCAATCTTTATCTACTTAATCTGAGGGATGTATAAAAATAAAACATATACTTTGTTTTTATCAACATTGAATTAAGAGTTACAGTCTTAGTTTATATTTTCAGATAATAAAAGCATATATAATAAAATTTAGCATTCAAAATTGAACATTACATTATTAAGTTACATTATTAATTATTCTTAATTCTTTCTCAATAAGACTGCTCCATATAAATGTAACATGTGAGATTTATTTTGCTGTTTTATTATTACGTTTGTTATAAAAAATATATAAGTTTTATTTCTATATTTCGTATTTCTGATTCGGAAAGAATACTCACTTTCGTATTTACTTTTCCGCTTATTTTATCCATCTCACCAAGCAGAGCGGATAGAAGAGAACTCTTGCCTGATCCCACTGTACCAACTATTGCTATTAATTGACCTTGTTCTACATGTAAATTGATATTTCGTAGTATTGGTCTCTCGATTTCTTCGCTATCCCAACAAAAGGTACCATTCTCAATTACTAACGCGTGCGCTAAAAGATGTATAAACATATTATATACATTATACATATTTATTAAATATATTAAACATATTTAAAAGAGAAAATTTTACACTCACGTTCCGATGGATCATGCTGTACATTGTTAGGATCTAATTCTTCCATGTTCATAAATTTATTAATACGTTTTACAGAGACGTAAGCCTGTACACGAAATTATTATAAAATATAAAACACGAATAAGGATGAATAAACAAAAACAGCTCAATTATGTGTATACATTACTTAAACTTACTTGAACTATATTAGTAATCATCATAGGCAGCATAGACAGTGGAAATCTTAGGATGTTGAACAAACTAAGTGAAACAAAGGCAATTGTACTATTTAGGACGTTTTTTTCGTCTATAAGTACGTAAGTTGTAAAAGATACCAAAGATACCTGCACATTTACAAAAAGACAATATTTTTAAAAATACAAAAGATATTTTTTAATATAAGTAATAAAAAATCTCGCGGAAAAAAATATTTATTGTTAGATCATTTTTTGGTAAAGTTTATAAAAAATTTTTTTTAAATACAGTAAAACTTTTAAAAAAATTATACTAAAAATTATAAGACTTTACTATAAAAAAAAATAAAAAATGAGAAAAAAGCTTTTGCATTACTCCGTAAGATACGTATTTCTAAGATTTTCAATTATGATGTAAATTGTTACTTTTTTTTTGTACGTATTTGTGTTATATATAATTAATTGTACTAAAAAACGTACCAAAAAGGGCGCGCACGACCATATAAAGCTCGTGCCAGCGTTAAGATATGCCGCTTCTTTTAATACTTGAATCTCTTTGACTCTGATTTTAAGTATCTGCTGCTCGAATGAAGGTTCCCACGCATAGAGCTTCAACACTTTGATACCGTTAAGTACTTCGTTCATTAATTTTACCCTCTCGTCCTTGCTCTTCATCTGTCTAATTTGTAACGTCTTCACTTTGTTGGCAATCAATGCGTTCACAGGAATAAGAATAATCATAACTGCTAAACCTGCCAATACAGCCGGCCCCAGTATGTTCCAGAGAAAATATAAAGCTAGAACTATTTGCAGAGGTGCCGACCAAATCATGTTTATATACGCAGTTAGATCCATGAATCTTTGAGCGTCTACGGACATTAAATTCACTATCTCGCCGAGTGTAGACTCTTTCCTCGCCGCGTTCGACATTCTCAATGCTTTACGATAAATTGCCGCGATTAGCGCGGTTCGTATACGCAGCCCGACCAAGAACATGCGATGAAAATATTGGGATAGTACCAGCGTTTGAAGCATTGCCGTAAGTAAAAGCAAGACAGAATAAAAATATCCTTTCCACATTGGCTCATCTCCTTCGATAAAACTAATCAAAAGCCTAAAAAAATATGAAAAAAGAGATGCATTTTACAAAAATGCGTGACAAACAAGAACGATTAAATTTTAAAAATAATTTTGTAAAATTCATCGATTTATATTTTTTTTCATATATTTTTTAAATTATAAAATAAAATTAGAGATAAAACTCAAGGATGTATACTTACTTCAATATTTGTGGACTAATAAAGGTCATAATATCTTGAATCAGTTTTAGAAATGCACCAAACATGAATGTTGCTCCGAAAGCTTTGCAGATAGGCGGTAAGATGGAGGCGACTTTCTTTTTCCGAATATTGTTAAAATCCACTTGTCCAGACGTTTGTCGATATGATGCTTTTACATTTTCTACTCTATATGTATAAAGAACGTCTGTTATAAAGGTTTCTATTATTAGGTTGGATGACAAAAATAATCAAGACGTGTTATACGACACATCCTACCTAAAGTATGTCCAAATCAGCCTTGTTAGCACAAGAAATGTATGAACGTGTTAAAAAATACTTTGTCGGAAAACATTACACTAATATACATTGATATATATTTATGATATATTTTTAAAATATGCAAATAATATGCTGTTAGTTATAGCGCTGATAAGATAACGCAGTAACATTCTAAAAGTGTATTATCACGAACAAACTGATTTTAAAAAAATTCTTAAAATAATAATTTTATAGATCAGCAAATTATAATTTTTAATAAATGTATGTTCAATACATATATTTTCTATCGAATCTACATACGTTATGTATTAATATTAATATAAAATATAAATTCAATATTTTCCTATTATTAATATCAAATTATTTATCTTATATTTTTTCTCGCAATTTTTCTCACAAATAAACGTTTTAAAAAAATCTTAGCTATAGCCATATTGATCATGAGTAATCTTAATTTCTACGAGAGATTCATCGATTGAACTTACTCGTCTGTCTTTCTCAAGTTCTTATTCCAATATTTGTCAAATTTTGGCACAATCTCCGTAGCCATGTCCTCTGGATTCATAGACCACAGATCGGATGTCTCGAGCGGTTTTCGGAAACCTTTCCATGCTAACGAATCAAACCACGCGAAAATAATTCTCGAAGGAAAAGAAGAACCTTGTTCTGGACATGGCGATTCAACCTGCGAGTGAACATATTTCAAAATTATTTATCAAATTATTCATCAATTTATTAAATCTTACAGTTGATGGTAAGATTTTATGTGTTTCTGTGTCTTGTACATTATACAACTAATAGCAGAAAGATTACCGTAGGATATTCAGAAAATTTAGGCTCTGCATCGACCAGAAAATTAAGTACGAATAATATCACTACTATTGGATAGTAGATCATGTAAGACACCAGTGAGTATGTCGGCTCTGCCTAAAAATAAATTATTTCTTCATGAATTGCATTGTATTATGTAACACATAATCAGCATCTTCTTTGTAAGATATCATAACAGGAAATGTGTGTGATAAGAAATTGTAAAAATACGATGCAGAAAATGCAATTTACAAATGTATCTTTACTAAATTGCTTTCTTTTATCAAGACGATAAAAATTTAACATACCCCTTTAATAAATTTGTTTACAAAGCTTCTATATTGGACGCATCCACATATCGCAAGGAAAAACCAAAATAGGAATAAAAGACCTGACGTCCGCATTCCATGTTTTCTGTTATATTGCATCAAAGTCGATGCTAACATCTGAAATAATTAGCAAACTTAGTTAAATGTTATATAGAAAATTTACATGACTAGTGTATGTGAATATGATTACTTTTTTCCCATTATAATGAATCAGAAATCTTTATTCTCATTTTTATTTTATAAAAAAAAAAGTAAAATCAAGTAATGATAATATTGTTAAAAAATTAATGCAAAAATAATTTTAAAATCTATTTAAAAATCTATTAATATAAAAAATAATTTGTACTTACAAAGCTAACAATTTTTACTATAGGTGTGTAATAATCAACACTGTAGACCATACGAAAAGTACTTTCATGTATCGCCACTCCTAAGTCAACTATGGAAAGTAAAATTAATCCTACTGTAAGTACTTGCTTAGAAATAAATAACCACGTGTACGGGACGTTTCTTCTTTTGCTATTTAATAGGTAATACGCTTCCATCGCTGAGAATATCCATAAAAATATACATGGTACCCATACTAATATCGTCTTTTGGAAGCATTCTGTTAGATCTGGATCGTTCGTGTACCATGTTAGATTAGCATCCTAAAACAGAAATTTCAACCGAAATGTTAATCTTTGTCGCAACACTTTAATTTTTTGTTTTGCTCTCCATTATGAGATGTCATAAAGCTTATAAACTTAATTTTAACAATAGATTTAACAACGATAGAGTCGATTTGTAGCAGATATCATTGTAGCAGAAATATTAATATATCATATATTTTTTCCATTATAAGCATTTAAAAAAAGAAAAGATTTTTAGTTTCAAGAAAATAAATTGCTAATAAATTTATTTTTCAATTAACTTTTAGTGAAAAATTCAATAAAAATTTAATTTGTGACTAAGAAATATGTTTCGAAAATTAGAAAGTTTGTAAATTATCAAGCTACTTTATTATGTAAAAATCGATATCAAACAAAATTAATCATCAAAACCATAAATGTACCACACAGAACAAATTAATAAGAATAAGTGCAATAAGCATTCGTTGCACGTGCATGTAACCTGATTCTCTCTTCATCATTTCTTTGTAAACGATATGAAAACATAAGTGCACAAGTTGCATTCACTTGAATTAATTTAATTAGTTTAATTTTTTAATTTAAATTCAACAGAATTCTTTGAAATACAATAAATTAAAATATTTCAAGGTTTTTTAAAGTTCAAGACAACTAAACTCCGAAACTACCTTAATCGACAATTAATTCTATTATTAATTCGACCAATAGAATATAAAACATTTCTAATTAATTATTTTACATAATTCATTAATAATTTTTCCGTGTGTTAAATAATAAAATATTAATTTGTTCGTGTGGAACAACGAAATAATACAGATACTATTTGTTACACAGGTTATTATGGGTATTACTCGTTATAACCCAGATAACATGCATATTGCGTAAGATATTTAAAAGACGTCTTTTAAACATCTTGCAACATAAATCTTATGTTATCTGGGAAGTTAATCATCGATTGAGATAATCGGAGTTTGATCGATCGTCCTTAAAGAAATATAAATTTACGTCACCGATATAAGTTTACGAAACAAAGATAACAAGACAAAGACGTGAAGAATCAACGATCTAACAAGAAAATCCACGGAAGAGTCTCCGCCTGATTTTGATGCGCTCGTAATACGTTGAACTTTAGATCAAAATAAGAGATACATATTTTTTTTATACATGCACTTTTAGAGGATAAAACATCCCTTTAAAGAAAATCGATTCTGTTCTTTATAGAAGCGAATATCGAAATAGAAAACAAATACAAACAAAATGTTAGAAATAAAAGTCGAATGATTTTAAAATACTCAATAATTGTAATTTAAAAAATTTTTATTTTTCTATAAAATTTATTAATTTCTAATTCGTCAATCGAGATCTATGCATAGTAATTATTTTGATGACTCAGATTGGAACGTGTCTTCGAAATGCCGAATGCTGTAGATAGTGTAAACGAACGAAAAAAAAAGGGGAGAGTCCGATGATATAAGTCGCTCCATTCGAGGCGCTGTCGTTCAGGAAATTAAACTATTATATAACAGTGATGTGGCAAGCGAGACAATGAGTCCGCTATTCAATTATTCCAACGATCTTTTCCTCTTTCTATTTTCCTCTCGCATCTCGTTTGTTCCGCAGTTATCTTCTCGAAATATTTTATTCCCAATAGCGCATATATTATGAAATTATTTGAAATGAATATATTCTGATCAAAATTATTCAATTACTTATTACCTACATTTTTATTGTGTTTTCTCGAAAAAACAAAATTTCAATTGAGAAATCCACACTTCAGTTTCATAATCTAAGTCTATTCAATTAAAGCGAGATCGATATAATTTTCGACATATCTTTCGTTTTATCGTAGTCCGAGAGATTACCGATATTTATTGCTTCACACATTCATTTTTTCCACAAACTTTTTATGCTCGTTTCTATTAATATAATTTTAATCTTAATTCAATTAACTCTTCATCTTTTTGGTATATAAATAGATTAAAAGTAAATGAATAATTTAAAAATTATGTCGGGTACGTTTTTGAAGAACAAACTGCAAATGCATAGCAATCTTTTTTCACTGAAAAAATTTTACATATAAGCCGCTTCCCTTTGAAAGACAAGGTCGTTTTATTTTTGTTATTTATTGAATGTTACTCTTTAAATTAGTTTGAATAAAATCTCACTCCAAAGAATAAAAACTGAGACAGTCATAAGAAAAAGTGGCTCAATTTTCAATCTTTAAGAGTGAGATTCTCTTCGGATTAAATTTGTATATTAAACTCATTATATTCAGATTAATTATCAAATGTAATTATTAGAATTAGATAATCGATTTCAGTTAAATGATTTAAATCCATTATGTTTAACTTTTATTTGTTACCAAAGCCTTTCGGAATTTTCTGCGACAATTTTTCAACTAATCAGCTGTTGACTTCAAAACTCATCGATACATACATTCGTGGCTTTGTCTAGTGTTCTTATCAGCGCAAAGATTAGTTCTCGGTATTGCTATATTTTATGTATTCTCCGAATAACATTCAATAGAGCACATCTCCCTGTCTCTATTCTCTCATACATTCCGACTTTCTTGCACATTCGTTAGAATTTCGACGTAATTAACGAATCCATAGATACCTTCCGCAATGGTCCCTTCAGCAATTGTCAAAACAGATTTCTAAAAATTTTAGAAAATATAAAAACAGGATAGAACGTTTGTGTCAACTAATCGTTTTTACCAAAGTAGATTAATTTTAATTTCGATTCAACTTATTCTTCATCTTTTTCCAGTTCTAAGATTTAGAAAAAGATGAAGTTAGCTGAATGGATATTAAATGAACCGAGTTTGAAATTAAATTATAAAGGAATGATTTCTCGGATATTCTCCAAGAAAGGGAAGTCGAAAATTATTGACTTTTGTCGACAATCGAAGATTCTCAAATTACATTAGCCATGAAATGAAATGATTACATTAGTTCATGAAAGATATAGTATTGCTCCAAGTGTTCGTTCTATACTCGCGCTCATCGTCACAGACAATTGCGCGAGCGCGGTAATTATTGAGTTGTTTGTCGCACACGTCCGATGCGCGTGTTGCCTTTAATCTCACGCACGCGGGATCCTAATTGATAACGAGTGCGATTGCGAATGCCAAGTAATTTGCGTAATTTACGGACGCGGTGATCAGATTTACACTCCGATCTCACGCGACTTATTTCCGTAATTTCGATTTCGTTAAAATCGCGCAATCGAAGGTAATGACATTGCTTCATCACGTCGGCTCTATAATCGGAAGGCGTGTTAATATGCGTACACGCGCACACAGCACGAAGCGATGAAGTGAGACGACAGGGTAGCGATATCACGTGATTTTTTCCCCTAGGAATGAAAACGCTGCTTCGCCTTGCTTGTATTTTTTGCACGATGCACCTTCGCTTTCTCTCTTTTCAACGTATTAAATAATATATTGTATCTATCTTATTTCGAGTGCAAACATTTTGGGAGATTTCGAGCAACGCGACAGACCTACTATTTCGCGTGAACATGAATCAGTTTAGAAGGTCAATCGTGCAACTGTTTCCCTAGAAAGCCGTGAAAAGTGAAAATCTTTTGTATGTGTGAATATGTACGAATGAGAACACAAATGCCTTGCCATGCTTTTTCATACTTCTCATGCTTTCTCACTCCTTCTTATGCTCCTTCTATGGTTCCTCCGAAACTTACAACTTTGGATGACAAGGCTTTATACCTCCACGTGTGCTTGCATACATACGTAAAAAATTTCACTTTTTACGTTTTCACTCTAGAGAAAAAGTTACGTGATCGATATCCCGTTCGCGTTGCTTGCACTTTTTTGCATTCAGACTTCTCTTCGCTTTCTCTCTCTTCGACGCGTAAAATTTTCGAGGATTTCAAGCAACGCGAACCGACCTGATAAAGGATAGAATAACGTTTGATTATCTGTAGACGCTTTCTAGCAAAAGACACAGATAACACGGTGTAACACGATCATTACATCATTGTTTGCAGTGTTAACAAAGACGAAACGATCCCTGTGTCATGTTATACGGCCTAGTTTACACAGTGCGTTCAGTCGGTGACCTATACTCTACATCTGGTCTAAATTTGACCCAAATACGATAAATGAACTGTTTATATCGTCGCGACCTTCGTGTTTAGATATATTGTAGGGTGTGAATTGTGAATTGTCTCATATTGGAAAGCACCATGCTTTTCTAAAAGATAAGCAGCCTTCGACACTCTTCGATCGACTTTGAAGGAGGTTCACGCGGAGTCGGAACTCGTCATTTTCGCTCCCCGTCCGCGGATCAATCGACGAGCTAGAAAGAGAGAGAGATAAGAATCAGTTGAAAGATTACACGATCGTGCGAAAAACGTCACATTTCCTAAAGAAAATCGCCACCCAAGAAGGTCGAACGATTCCAGGTCTTACAAGACTGAGAACGTCGTGCGGGATCTCAAGATGATGGACCGATCAACGGGTTGTTCTTCGTGAGTCCCGAGATGAAAATGTTTCCTGAAGTCCTAACGCGAAGGAATCCGAGGAATCGAGGAACTCGAAGAGAGGAAAAGGATGAGGAGTCGAGAGCTCTCAAGGAGTTGGAGCTCTTCTTGCCCTTACGACTCACCCAGAACTTGGTACCGCAGAACTGGTCCATGTCCATTCCGATCGTTTGATTCTGATCCATACTGACACATTTAAGATCCACCGGCGAGCAGGCTCTCGTGCGAAACTGAATCGTTCACAACAGTACCGCATACAGTACCGCACCTGTGATTGTCCTGATTGCAACAACCGCGCACAAGTGACCGAGAGATCGGCGAGAAGCGCGACCGATCTTTCTCGCTTCAGAAATCGCACTGTCCCTGACTGTCCCTTTACCCTGCGGCACACACGACGGCGAGATCAGGCGAGATCAGGCGAGACCGAGACAGACAGGCACGGGGAAATGTACACGAGGGCGGCAGAGAGGAAGCCCACCATACAGCACACGCGGCCGCTACGAGCGAATTATTCCAGTCGTGCCGTTGCCGTCACTGGCCGTCACTATTCTGCAGCTCTGTACAATCTGCACTCGACACTTGTCTGCACTGCTCTCGAGCTCTCTGAAGCTGGCCGCGAGAGCCCAACAAGTACAACCGCCGTTGATCACCGCGATTATGCCTGATTGTGGGCCAGATTATGTACCGCACTTAAACTGGATCAAGCATACACAAACGTATTCTGACGACTCCGGTCCGTCCGGGCCGAGACAGTCTGAAGACTGTTCGGAAATACCGAGTGAAAGTATCCAGGTATTCTCGCAACATCACCCACCACCATCGCTATTATCTGTCCGCGTATCATCGACGACAATCGACGACGTAACACTGGTGTCAGAAACGCGCAACCAATCACCGGATCGCGCGGGAAAATTGCTGACGCCGCGTCTCGCGACTACATTCACGTCGATCCGTGAAATCCGTCCACGTTGCGGGTCGGCCCCGTTATTTCGAATCTTTCCGCAAGACTTTTCTCACTTCTCGCGTAATGAAAATTACCGACGGTCCATCCTCTCGTCGGAGTTTTGAATGAACGCAACGGGAGGTAATTTCAATTCCGAATTATATTCTTAATAACACACTTTATTCGGGATACATCCTGGAGATGTTCTTAGGATGTTCGAAGAACGTACGGACGTCCTTTGAACATCCTCAGGACGTTCCCTGGAGGTCTTTACTGTTAGAGAGAGATGGCTTGGTCTGACAAGAAAAAAGAATGATGTTAATTCGATGTCTCTGATTTAATCTTTTTTTTTTTTAGTACATTAAACAATAGGTTGATAAATTTATTAAATGATGTTACTAAGATGTCTACTAATAGCAGAAATGTTGCATAATAATTTATTAAAATGATTGGAGTTTGATTAGTCACCCTCTCTCTTAGATAAAACTCCTAATCCTCCATTCGATGCATATCAACTTTTATGGCGGAGGCAATGTATTCCGAATCGAGTTAGTTTAGCTTATTCTTTTTCCTAGATGTTTGTAGCCCCGTAACTAAATCGAGAAGTGTTCTGAACCCGACATATGTGTGTGCCCATACATATAAAATTTTTTCCCAGTTTGCAGTTCACAAGTTCGTGAAATAATTACAAAAAGAAAATAAAAGCAAGCTCGTGAGCTGCAACTTGGGAAAAAATTTTATATGTATAAACAAATGTTATATTGACGGTTGGATTCGAAACACTTTTCGATTTAATTACGAAATTACCAATATCTAGAAAAAAAATAAGCTAACTCGGTTTGGAATACACCCACAGTTGAATGGAGATTGTTTGAACATGGCAAACTTTATCACAAGAAACACGATAGTTTATTATTTTGCGCTGAGTTGTGCAAAACAATAAGCGTAACATTGCACGTAATGATGTAATAATGACGTTGCCACATGAATGGCAAACATCACCAGATTGACATTTATCGAACAAATTTGTCTAATTTTAGCATCAGTATAAAGTTGACGATTGTATTGCTTTCTAAAATTTAGAATAAATCTCAAATTTAATTGCTATTGCTTCAAACTGAGAATTATAATAAAAATACACACCTTTGAAGAAATCAATTAATACTACAAATTATTGATCTTTAATATATTAAAAACGTTGAACAATTAATTTTAATATACAAAATATTGGAAATAATTATAATCATCACTTTCTAACATTAAATTTCTGTATAGATGGCCTACATATTTAATTGTAGATTTATAATTCTTTCAAATTCGTTGTCTCTATAATGATAATTTTTTAATTATATTTTGAATTACTATATATATAATGATATATTTTGGATACTTCCAAAAAAATTTGTGAAAATTTTTCTCTCGTTAAACAAATGCACGCAATACTCTCTAATTTGTTTTGCAAAGTCTAAAATCTGACTCTTTGAAAAAAAAAAGTTTAAAGAATGTCCGCGAGAATCTTGTCTTATTTACAATCGTGTGATAGCTCGGTATCAGACGGGTCAATTGATATCTTTTTTTTTGCCTCTTCATTCTACTTTCGAGCAGACATCTGAAATTCACAAATCTCGTTGTGCAATACTTTATTTTTATACGAATCTTGCGGTACCAGAATGACTATCGGAAAGCACATTTATGTAACCCATCGCGCGAATAAGAACCTTGAAGAATCATCCAGTCGCATATCTCGATTGTGTACAAACACGTACACAATACAATCTTAAGGATCTTTATTGTGTGTTATTAAGTACAAATTACTCGACACATACACTCGCGAAACGTTTCTTTTCCACATGCGTACCATCAACAATGTCGTCATCACGTTCCGCCGAGTTTCTCACTTGTGAGAAACTTTAATGTCAAAATACCTCCTAATAACAATAATTTATTATAATAACAATAATAAAATAATAAAATAATAAAATAATGTTAAATAAATTATTATTATTTAACAATATTAGTCTAACACATCTCTAATGTACAAGCAATGTCTCGTCAATGAATTGCGCTGATTACCGTTTTTTGACGAAAATAAAAATAATCATCAAAATTACGAGAATTGGAATCTCGTATAATTTTTCTAAATAGCGCAGAAAGTCCGAAAAAAATTTTTTCTTTTATTTCCCATTTAGGAAATGAATTCCCACTTCGTTCCATTTCTATTCTGAAAATATTTTCTGAGAGTCTCAATTAAAAGATTTCACTATTTTGTCATCAATTTCATAAGCTCTTTTTTAAATTCAAAGGATATTCTTTACTAGTCTTTTTCTATTTCTTAATTCTGTATAAAAATAAATCATACTTTCGTTTTTCGTTATGGAAATTATACTTTTATTAAAAGTACATATACAGTGAGTGCAAAATGTATTTGTACAAAGAAAATATTTTTTAAAAGAACTTTATCTTTAAAAAGTAAATATTATTGAGCGAAAAAAGAGCCGAATTGATGTTGAATCAACATCGATATGATGATTTCAATTTGACGTCGACGTTTAATTGACGATCATTTCTTGCCGTGTAATTAAACAATTTGTTCATAAAGAATAAAATAGACTGTATGTTTCTTAAAATTATATATACCAAAAAGATATTAATTGTAGAAAATATATTATTTACTTTTTGCTCTCACAGTAAATTTTGCATAATATAAATATATTATTTGTATATCTTTTTGAATTCTTTTTGAGTTCATATGTCTAACAAATTATATTAATTCAAATTATATAAAATAAAATAATTTAAAAAGATAAATATTTTTCGCGTTTAAATGGATTATACATAGTTGTACCATCTGGATGCAGAAATCAAATTTCAATGTTCTGTGTCATATGCGAAAAACAAAGAGAAAGGAAGAATGTTAACCACGACATATATCAAGATCATCATCATCTAAATTTAGCAAAATTATATCCGTTGACGAGTCGAAAATAATCCGCTGACACAGGCGGATGTAAACATACGAAATTAAATACGAATCCATGTCCAACAATACAATACGAGGTACTCGACTGACGTATCGCTGACTTGAGTTGGTATCTTCAATTTCTTTATGATAAGGATGATAACGTTTATCGCTTGGAAGAATGTGCCGCATCATATAACGAGCAAAAATCAACTATACAAAAATTTGTTGTTGACAACTGTTGTTGTGAATTGAAAATTGATGTCAAACGTTCGGTGAAACTGAAGCGATCTCTTCTGATTAACCCAATTGGTGATTAATTCAATCGGCATATTGCCTTCCGTAGATTTTCTAAAATTAGGTAATTCACTGATCCTAATCTAATCTCCCATTTCATCTATTGGCTTTCTTATTTCATTTCATCGATAAAAATCATCCACGTAACAAGATAGTACTTGATGTAATATATTTGATCATCGATTAAGTTAATTGGTGATTAATAGGATCTCTGTAAAATTATTTGCAAAATTTCTGGCTACAATTTATCGTTCCCAATCTAATCTTTCTTTCTATTACTAAATCAGAAATTAAAAATAATTCTATTTGCCCACTTCTATTTTAACAATATAAAATTATAAATATATTTGATAATAAATTATTATTGATTAAATTAATAAGCGAAATTAATTCGATCACTAAAATTGCTCGCAATAAAATTTCTGTGTAATACTCATTGTTTCCAGTCTAATATTTCTTTCTGTATAAAACAGAGACCAAAGATTAATAATTTTGACGAGCAATAAATAATTTAACTTTCCGCGTTAATATTACAAATGCTATTTATTGATCTTTTTTCCTTTTAATGACCAATCTCCTTCATCGATTAGTTTTGTCAGAAACTTTAAAACATTTCTCTTCATGTTTGCATTTTGCGGCTTCTCTATAACTTGTTGATAAAACATAAATGCTACTTCATAGTTATATCGTTAGATCGGCGATTAACTTGTCAACAGAGATAAGAATGACGACTCGCATCGGATAATTCGTCTATTTTTGTTACACTGCAAGGTAGATTAGCGCAAAATTACAGCAGTGAGCCAACTGACAATGAATTTCACAATGGATTCAGACATTCCTACAAAAGCATATCAGTTAAGTGGACAATATGATGCATCGCCTTTAGATGAGAAATAAACGCTGAATCACGTTATTAAATTTTCTCTTCCCGCTATCAATTTACTAAAGGTTTTAGTACAAGAATATAAATACGATTGAAGGAAATAATTGTTTTGAATTCAGGAAATTTTCAACCTTTCAGGAAACACGATAGTGTTCTTGGCTTTTCGCGCCAAATTGTGACAATAATTTGTAATATTGCGTGTAAGATAAATATCTGTACAATGCTGATATTCCTGTTTATATAAAAAAATTGTTAAATATTATATAAGCAAAATGGAACACAATTATTTTCTTACGAATGTGTATATAATTCATTACTTGAAGGCAACTGTACAGATAAAAACAAATGAATCATTGATTAATTATCAAGCCATATGACAGTCATATTACAGTTCCGCGTAAAACAGAAGAGAATTATAACTGGAGATATTTTTAAGCTAAGTCATAATTTCAGCTAAGTCATGTGTATATATACCGAGTGATTATTTCACTCTATTGCGCAAGAAGTAATTAATCAAAATCTTAAAATTAAATATTTGTTTTTTTAGACGTTAACAATTTCAGATATCTATCGCGATCTGTCAAATTCAATTATCTGATACATACATGTATACGAAGAGTTTTATATATAAAATATAATCATACATAATAATTAAATAAAATGTATTTTTGTATTGTTTTTTATATACATACAACAAAGTATGGTGATGGTGGCATAAAGAGTTGCTACCCTCTGTGCCAAAGATTCGGATTCACATCCGTATATATATATATATTAGATTTTATTTGAGCGATATATTAGATTTTATTACTTCTCGGAAAGCAATGACAAACCACCAAAAATATCTTTACTACAGTTTACTGACAATCTCATCAATGGATATGCAGAAGAAGGCATTACATCTTTGAAAGACAACTTGATAGAGCTTATTTTTAATTATACGTAATTTGGATTTATTTACACCGTTATTTACAATAGTAATTTTACAAGTAGTAATATATAAAGCTTCTTTTGCTTAATACATATATTAAAAATCATATAACAAAAATACATTCTTCTGAAACATTTACTTATATTAATTTGCTATTTTTTAATAAGTGACTTTCTTTGTATCAGAAAATCATAATTTGTTAGTTAAATATAATATGCTTTAAAGCTTTCTTATCTATTATATCTATTATAGCTATTTTAGAATTTTAGAGTTGTATACAGAGTCACCGGGAACTAGAATCATCAAAAAGTTTGTATTGAAA
>NW_017305179.1:629452-636465 GCF_001594115.1 Trachymyrmex septentrionalis
CGATTTGAAAATGTAAATAAAGTTTCCTTCGAATTATTTTTTTCTTTACTATATTCTTCCAAATATTTTATGTTAAACTTGTAAGAAGCGATATCTGATATAATGTTATTTAATTATTACATTAAAATTGTTCTTTAATTTCACATTTTATTATTCGGATATATTTTGTGTTATTAAGGATTATTATGTAATTCATTTTTTATTCAAGGGAATCTGAATTAAGTACGGAAAAATGATGTTGGAAATAAAGAACTATTGTTATGTATGTTAATAATAAATGAACTGTACAGTGAGTATATCTTTAAATAAGAAATAGTTACAAATAGAAAATCACTCTACTTTTTACTAAGAATTTGTAAGTAATAATCGGAAAAGGGTTTGCTTACATTTTCTAAAGTTATTCTCTCTCAGCTATTTTAATAGAAGATAATAACTTTACCTTCAACATTTTTTCATATAACATGAAATGTAAAAATCATCCTTTAAAAAAATTTGTTTTTCTCTGTTATAACAACAAAGAAATTAGGCTACCGAACTTAAATTCTTAGACATTCTTGAAAATTTCTATTTGACTTGATAAGTTTGTGTGCTACTGAATAAAAGTGTCAATAACTCTGGATCGGTTAAATTTCTCTTATATTTTTGTACCATCTCTTGAATTTTTAGACGTCTTCGTACATGCGGTGGATGATAACTAAAACATAAATATATGCGTTTATATATCTAAAATAAAAAGCGCACATAATATTTCAATATAAACACGATATAATTAATCAGATACAAAAGTATTGTAATTAAAAAATAACCTTTTTTATTATTAATTTTATTACCTATCATTATCGAGCCTTTTTCTACGTCCCATATTAAGAGCCGTTTGTCTAACCAGAGTCCCCAAAACTCTTCTTGACACTACCATACCGTCGATTAAAGGCGTTGCTAAATTGATTCTAGAAACTGGCCCCTGCAATCTGACTCGCATCAATCCGTTAGCAAGAGCTTGAAGAAAGATAACGTGCACATCGGTTGCTTGCAACATCCTCGATTGTTCCAGTCCGGTGTAAGTAGAAGGTAGCAGATCGCCTATAATCCAATAAAATTATTTAATTTGATAGAGAAAATACATACAAGATAACGCCGCGCGGCAATAAAATGTACAATAAAAAGTTCAAATTAATTAATGCAACGGGATATTTATCGAAAGAAGAGCGAACGAACCAATCGGGAACTGGATATGATCCTCCAGACTTTCCAACCACACGACCATGATCTTTGTATTAGTTTGAGATGGCACAGCTTGCTTCATTGTTCTCCTGGGCCTGATGGGATCTGCACTCGAAGAATTCGTCGGACCTGCTCCTGGTAAGCTTGACGGTTGTTTCTCCAAGTCGAGCGACATCGTTCTAGAATTCTGTGTTGTGTTTTGCGATGTTCCGCTGCTGCGAGTATCCGTGCTTTCACTAATGCTCCGTTCAAACCACACTACAATAAAACATGTAAACTGTGCTTTTAAAAAGTAAATCATATTCCATCCTTTGTATACTAATAATCTAAATCAAATATATAATAGAAAAGCAATTAAAAAAGGACATACAATTTCCAAATTTGTATTTTTTAATAGTATTCTCTTCAAAATTTACCTTGTCCACTGGTGCTGATATCGCTGTTGTAACTACTCTCCTCCAAGGAATCTGAGCTGGCCATGAGATACGATTGCGTAGGCACAACAAACGCAATTTCCGAACTTACGTCTGCCCAATACAGCACGTGAGTGTCACCGTTGTAAAGTGCCCCGCCGTGATTGCTGTGAGCTGGCTGTGGCACATTCACTTGTGCTGTTACTCTCCATGAAGTCGATACATGACCCGTCCAACCTGCGTGAGCGGATACGGAAACGGGCCAACCGAGAGAGCTTAAGAATTCCAAGAAGTTTGGCGACACATTCTCGTCATGCAGCTGTGAACACAAAATGTATACATAATATTGTGTCATCTTTTTTGACAAAAATTTACAACACAGAATAAACAATAATAATAGCATATATTCTAAAATTCTAAACCATGATAAATTAAAAGAGAAAACCAATATCTTACCACGTTTGATAATATTTCGGAGGCAGATTTTTGACCTGCTTTTACATAAAAGATATGAACAGTGTCACACGTTCGCGGACTAATATTGTCCAAAGTTTCCAATTCTGTACAGAATCCAGGGATGGTTGGATCTAGTGCGATTAGCCCGCTATTTCTGGATTCATCATTCTCCTTAGGCTCCATATTTAAGAAACCAAAATGGCTCAAGAACAAACGAGCCGTTTGGAATTCGTGACAAACTTGGGGTGGAACACATTCATCGGTTTTGTCTTCTACAGATTTTACATTACCATTGTCGTGCTTCGACTCGAGCGTTATCTGACGTTCTAAAAGCTGCGCAAGGATTTGATGCTCATCTCTCACCGCGTCATTATCACTCATAACTGCCTCGAGACTTGGTATCGATTCATCCCTGTCATGAAGATTAAATATCGCTTGGATTAGAATGCTATGTAAAATGCTATGTAAAATAATTTCATAAGTATTTTGTGTATCATATAATCAAAATTTTATCATTTATGTTTCAATAATTTCACATTTCAGTGTTTCAGTAATAATTTTATATATTTTAATTTTGATTTTATTTTAATTATTCAAATCTAAATACATATGTATAGCTTTAAGTTAAACTGAATCAAGTTTTTGGTTTAAGATCTGTAGGCATTCACTTACACTTTGCAGTGAGGAATACGATCAACATTATCTGGGAAGAATCTTGGTTTATAATCTGTTCGCGGTGCGGCTTCAGCCAATGGCAGGGGTCGTCCGGGATTGCTGTTTATACTTCTGATGCTGGATCGATGACGTGGTAAATGACGGAGCTGCATCGTCCACGCGTGTCTACCGAACGGCCCGCGGATTAAAACCGTCACGGTCGGCTGAGGATCCTGATCATTTCCCAATGGTTCCTCTAACAGCGCTAATACAATCGCGTTTTCGGATACGAAGTAACGAAATCTCTCTACGGCCGCTTGTCGTGCTACACGTCCGCCAGTCCAGCTGTTGCAGTGCCGAAGCAGAGATACCTCATCCAACAATGATGAGAGCGATTGTGCTCCGCAGGCGCTTGGAAAATAGCCAACCTACAAAGAGAAAAACAGTTATAAATTCGACAATTCGAAATTAAGAAAAAGTAACTTTTACGATCCTAGATTGAAAATTCTTAAGAACCGGTGAAATTTTAGATAAAAAAACTGTAATATAAACCTCTAGAGATTCAAATATTGTAATTTTAAAAATCTTGGATTGTTGCACTCTTGTTTTTTTTTTAATTTTATGTATTTCAGAGAACAAACCTGCTCCAACAGAATAGTAAGAAGGGCATCGGCGGCGTCTCTTACGCGCATAGACGCGGGTTTTAGCTCTTTTTCGTCTTTCATTTTGATGGGTTCTCCCGGCTTTCCGACGCTCTTAGTGCCAGACACTCCGAGCTCAACAACTTCTAATACTGTAGTCAAGCAGTCTTTGTCCTTCAATAAAAAAAAAAGGAATCAATGTATGCATATATAGAATTTCAATTAAAATTATATAATTTTGTAAATCAACTTCAAAATTTATCAACTTGTAACAATTGCGGATGAGCGGTCAGCCAAGTTGTCAGGCAACTGAATGCCGCAACAATAGACGAATGAAGGTCCTTGGAGTGCGCCGGAGGTGGTCGCCAACATTGATACGAAATATAATCGCACAACCATTTTACCGCTCTCTTGCATTCTAGAGCATCTGCAACATACATAGCATTATTGATGCGCACTTGTTCCACGAACGTTCAACGTTAAAACTGACAATTTTTATCTGACAGCACATATCCAACCTGTGAGTCTCCTTGCTGCATGCAGAATGATTTGAAATAAAAGATAAATATATATTTCTTACATATAAAAATATATGTACGTAGCAAAATTTAAATTTTAATACGTCGAAGTTATATTGATGTTACTACCTGTTTCGCGAATGCGTGTACGTGCTAATCCCGACAGCATCTCGAGTGCTGCTAGAGAAATATTCAAGTCGGTCTTCCACGATGAAATCAAACGGTGACACACCAGGTACGTTGCTCGCACAAAAAGAGCGTGGGCAGAATCTACAAAAATGTTCTCTCATTTAATCCTTGGTCTATAAGAAATAATATTACCGACCTGTGTTTTGTACAAATAAATACATATATAATAAAATTGATATATAACAAATGCTAAGTGCGTATATACATATATATATGTGTATAAAAAGAAAAAAGAGGGAGAAAGGAAAAAGGAAAGAGAAAGTAAAATTTTTTCTTGAATTGTAAACGTAACGATAAAAACATAAACAATAAGCATAAGAAATGAAATTCGCATTCTACGAATGTTTTCGAATGCGATTTTTATGAAAATGTATATAGCAAGATAAAACAGTAGATGTGTATTTACCGAACGCAATGCATTCCTCTTGAAGAGTTGCAATGTCAGAGGCATCACCAATTGATCGCTGATCACTGGATATACTTATTTGACTGGCCGAATCGCTGGTGACTATATTAAGCGATGATAAGACAGTACAATGGCGAAACGCACAACAGAACACAACTCGTAATAACAATAAAAAATTAACATTTCATATATAAGCACGTGTAAAGCTGATACGATGAGAGGTGATATTAAGCATTGTAATCCAAATATTTGCGTCCTCATACTAACTCCCATTCATAAAGCTATCGATAAATATTAATAAAAAGTCGCTGTATTAAATGAAGTAGCAGTATACTAAAACATTGCTATTTTACTGGCATCACAGAGAAACCAGTCATGATCATAGGCAGCTTATGGAGAAAAGTTTGACTTTATCTTGTGAAATGAGCGAGATTAATTATTAAATTTATTTATTATTTTACATAAAAGCATTCTTTATCAAATATTATTTTTTTATAAAATAGCAATAAAACAATGTTTTATACTGTTTCATCATGTAATATATAAAAAATAATGCCTATGATCATAAGATCATTTATAAAATTTGGACACAAAACAGGAGTTATTAACTAAGTAACTCAGAACAGTGCACCTAGCCGAATGCAAGCTGATATCGTTTATTAGTATCAATGACGAACCTGAAGATAACAAATTAGTTGTCGAATCACTCGCTACGGTATCGGGTTGTGTGACTTGCTCTACTTCTTCCGCAGCTGCGGAATCTTGTACACTCAGTAACAAAGCTCCTGAAAACAATTATTTTTACATGACAAATTATTCTTACATTTATTTCCATCTATGTAAAACTATATTTTGTCTATTCATAAGTTCAATTTTCTACTTTTCAATGGAATGTTAATTTTGTTAAAAACTTTTAAGAAAATTTTATTTAACAGAAAATTAACTTTCAAAAAATGAAAATTTTGATCAAGAGTAATGTTGAAAATTCAGTAACAAATACATATTGTTAAGCGAAATTATTAGCAATCTTTCATTAATTTTATTAACTTACCCAACAGCATATGCGTATTTTGAGGATCAGTCTCCACTTGTAAAGCGTTTATGAGTAAATTCATGAGTCTTGATTTTAACTGTATAAATGTTACGGGACTTTTTTCGGAGAAAAAGCACTTTGTGCCTGGGATTACCGGAAGCTCCTTAATAGCGAGATTCTGTAATTCATATCTTTCTTCAAGTACATGATTACCGTTCATATCGAATTTTTCACATCTTATTGAATTACAATGACGCGATTTATTAAATATTAATAAATTTTGCCAAAACAGAATTCAGAAGAGAGATTATTACATTTTTATATGTTTTCACCTGAAAATGCAAAGGCAGCGTTAACATTGATATTAGCAAATGTATCGAGGCCCTTCTCAAATCCGGCTTTGATACTACATTAGATTTCAGCTTCAAATCTTTCTCCGGTAGAACCACCTCCAGAGCGGATAACACAGCTGGCACCAAGACTTGTATACCGTTCAAATCAAGGCGGAACAGATCAGCCGAATTCAACAGAATACTCGCCAATGTTTCACCACATTCGCGAGACTGAAAATAAATTAAGTACATATTATACTTATTTCTCTCTCTCTAAGTCTATCAAGAAATATGAATTACAATCGATACCTCGTCGACTTTGAGGCCGTGATACATCGCCTGATAAAATCTAGCTAGGTATACGGGTAAGATTTCTTCGCCCGTTTTCTTGGCGCAAAAAATTCGGCACAGGGCGCCTAATGCCTCCGCTCTACCGGACTCATAGCGATCTATACAGAGCGTCGACGGTATATCGCTCACGGTTTCCTGCAATGAGCTCGGTCCATCTACGAGTACCGAAGACGGACGTTTGGAAGCACCCGACGGTTCTGCACATGAAATAATTATGGTATATAAAATATAATTACATGTGAAATATTCTTTTATTTCACGCACGCACATAACACTTACGTGGTAAATTCTGCGACCAACCCTCGGTACCGATAAACGCAGTCTCAAACAACCATTCCCCGAAGAGATGCAGTATACTGTTACATTTGGGTCGTCCTGGAGCTAAAGGAGGTCTAATATCCTGGCCTAGCGAAGTCATGGCTGCAAATCATACAATCATGCGATTAAACGAATATATCTTTGTTGTATAATTATTTATGTTGTATAAGAACTTATAGAAAAGATATTACATGCTGTACTTGAAGCGGATGATGGTCCGGAATTAGATATTAACATCGGTGGTGTACTAGACACACGGCTTGTCGTTAATCCAATTAACGACGCTTTTGGAATTCCTGTCAAATGTATAACCAATTTATAAATTTCTACAAGATGTTTTATAATAACAAGTGAATTATCTAAATTCAAATTCTAATAATTAACAACTTTTATATGCTTATAATCAAAGCAAAATTTAATAATAAAGTATAGTATATAGTATAAAAGGAAAACTATGATACAAAATGAGAGTGCTATACAG
>NW_017305179.1:636565-653568 GCF_001594115.1 Trachymyrmex septentrionalis
TGGAATAAAGTATAGCATATAGTATAAAAGGAAAACTATGATACAAAATGAGAGTGCTATACAGTATCTGTGACTTCAGATCTTAGCAGAAAGGAATTAACTGATTGAGTATAATATCATATTGGCAAGAGAGAAAGTATTGCACTGAGATACCCTTAGTAACTGCAGAAGGAGTGACACTGAAACTTTTGGCAAGTCTGCGTTGAGTTGGGGGTGTGGGGGAAGGCTGAGGCTGATCCCTGCTGCTCGACCTGTCCCATCCAACACCCCCGCTGCTGATGCCGCTGTTTCCTGTAACGTTGGATACGCAACATTCTTCCCAACAGCATGCCTGTGAAACTCCTAAAACATTTGCGACAATGTGCAACCGCCACCATTGCAAATACAGGTGAACAAGCCGACAGGTGTGCGAGTGTCATAGATAGAAACAAATTTCAGGAGATATACATTTGACATCTTCTTGCCCCTAAGATAATTTATAAGTCTTTTTGAGATAGATCACGAATTAAACGTTCGATTAACACTAAAAGTAACCGAGCGGTCATTATTGATCGTTTCTATTTTTTTTAATTAATATATTTCTTGTGTAAAAATATATTCTAAAACTGTTAAATAAATATATCCTTTATATTAAATAACATATTTAATTTATTATTTTCATAATAATTTATTCGCTTGGTACTTTTGTAGTATTAAATCGACAGCCTTGACTTACCGAGGAAAGCGTCGACCTGACCCGCTATGCCTTTTATCGCTTTCAGAAATATTTGCGGCAAGCTTTGCAAACACGGATGCTGGCATGGATCTATGACATTAGGACTGGCGATAGCGTATTGCAGAAACGCCTGGGTCTGCGAGACAACAGCGGGTCTACACAAGTCTACGGGATCACCGATAGTACGCAACAATCTATACCATGCCTGTGCCACTGCTTCGTCCGACATAGTGGGTTGTACTAGCTGCGTGTCTTCCTCGCCTATTAACAGAATTTTATTTATCGTAATACTGCAAACAATGTGCGCACTTTGTTAATGCGTATATTAAAGGCACATACTTATTTTCAATTCGGGAAACATTGGTCCATACATAATATGCAGCAGCCTCGCTGTAAGAGCAAGACACACGCGGTTCCACTGCTCTACTAAAGCCAATCTGTGACGCCATCGCAGGCAAGATTCTCGTAATGTTCGCCATAACGGAGGTGAAGGAAAACTGCGTTCACAGGAGACCAGCCAGACCTGAAAAAATTTCGTTTTATGTAAGTTTATGATTGGTTATAAGTTTAAGGATGTATCAGGTATACAGTTTCTGCAAAAAGTGAATTTCCAATTTCAGTCACTTTTTGCAGAAACTGTATACCTGGTACATCCTTAATTAATTAGAATATTTCCACACCTCTAACAATACACCGAGCACTCTCTCACATAACTGCTCTCCTGCATCTTCCCTAGTTGCTGGTGGTGCTAATAGTGCGTCGTTAATACCGATGAGAAACAATAGTAAGCTTTCCCATGTTTCTCTCTCCAGTGTTGCAGGACCTCTTGCAATTTGCTGCAAAGTTCTAAGTACTCGATGACACAGGACAGCTTGCCGATTTATAGTGTCTGTACCTAGAAACATTCATCGAAAGGTGATGTATTACAGATATTGGTATAAGTATTCATTTTGCAAATTGATATAAATGTCTTCAGAGAAAAGTAATATGTATATCGTGAATTACCTAGATCCTGATACAGAAAAGGCCAGACTTTAGGAAAGAAAATGAGCCTTTGATCAAAAGGATCAGACAGTAAATTTGACACGTAAAAAAAATTTAAATCTTCTCTTACCTTCCCCTTTCCTTGGAACAAACAGATTGTGAAAATGACTTATGATCTTTCTAGCATAGAAGTTTGGGTCATCCACAATTGGTCTGGGCACAGAGATCTTTGGTGTTGAGTATAGAGCAGACAGCCACTCGCAATATATGTTCACGCAATCTCTGACGGTGTCGTGCTCAGCCAGCGGCAACGACAAACCAAAACATATCACCTCCATGCACCATTGCACCTCCCTGTCGGTGGAGAGAGGACTAGGCTCTCCTGCCTGGGTGATGCCCAGGTTTGCAGCGAGTTGTCGAACTATGGATAGTGCGACCTCCTTGCCTGCACCAGGGGGAAATTTCTCCAATACACTTTGGCTTTCCTCCGAGCCTTGTTGGATCAGAGTGCTCAATGAGGCCCATTCTGAATACATCCCTCCTTGGGAATCCTAAAAACATGTAGAAACATTGAGCTTCTCCCATACAATAAAAACTAAAGACAGTAAAGACACTAGATAGAAGATAATTAAGATTGAACATGATATAAATAATGTAAATAGATAAAAGATGTAATTAAATGAAGAATACAATCTGCCGAATATAATCACCTTAAGATTAACTCTGTTGAATACGCCTAAATTCATAGATTATTACACGCCTATACGCCCTATATTTAAGAAGCAATTTAGACGAAGATGAATACTGGAGTTAACTGAGTCAATAACGTTTATGACACAAGATAGAAGAAAAACTTCACTTCACGTGATCCATCTCTCAGCTGACATCCGTCGTCGGGTCATTGATCGATCTCTTTGACATTCCGCACGTTTGACAGCTGACTCTGACAGTGGCTTCGACAGTTATCAACCCACAGATAATAGACGTATGTGATAAACATGCATTAATCCTTTGGATCATAGTAGCAATCTGATTTATCGGCCCGATGTAAAAAAAATTTAAATGGAATCAATAAATCAGACTGCTACTATATGACCCATTAATGTACTGCACTACCTACTACTGATAAAGCGAATAAAAGATCATATGTCGATATCAAATCTCGTAGGATAATGTCTACATTTTTGTGATTCTTTCAATGCTACTATGTAGAAGGATGTTATTTCATTCGTGCGTTTTTGTCGTATGACAAATTTTCCAAGTTTCTGTTGATGGCTATAAGATACAGAGATCCAAGAATCTTTCTGTCCTGCACACATTTGTCAAACGACAAAAATGCATAAATGAAATATCACCTGATAATCATATTCGCCCCAATTCGTCCTTGTTTAATTCATGTAATAGTATGGAAAAGAAACATAAAAACGTGGATATTACCTTACGAGGATTGGTATACGAAAAAAGCCGGGATGTTTATCCACTTTCAGGTTTTTCTCTGGAAATATAATAGGGTGAATTTTTTAATTGATCATCAATTGATCAATCACGTGAAATGCAAATGCATCAAAGAATTCTTTTATTCATCGATTAAATACATCAATGTGTTTTTATCTACAGCGCTGAAATCATCGCATATCTAAAGATCCTCTAATCAGAGTCTGACCAACTGAAATGGCTGCCAATTTTCATCGAAATTGTGCGAAAAAGAAAAATCGTGCTATCTCATTTTATCTTACGCTACAATGACGCTGCAAGTTGCAGCTCTATAGAGATGATCTATAAAGCCTTGTGTCCACGATGCTAAAAATCGGTCCGAGATCCCAGATGTAGAAAGAATTGACCAATCACAATGGTCATGTGATCAAAATGTTCAAATGTAATTTGTTAATTCTTTCTCTGTCCGAGATCTTGGACCGATTTCTAGCATCGTGGATATCGAGCTTTAGCTTCATACTTCTTGACAAATTTTGGCACGTTCAAGCGACTAGCAATTAAAATTTCAAAAACGTAAAAATTTAGTAGTGTCTAACCATAAATATTACAATACCAAATCCATGGCCATGCATCACGCATTTAAAGTAAAAACATATTATATTTTCATTATGCATTTAAACGGAATGGATAAAAAATGTCGGACCAATCACAAATCAGGGAGAAAATGTCCAGACTCTGATTGGACAGTCTCTAGTCTCTACTATTGACTATTTCGATCGCCATTTAGAAGCCTATTTTTTGTGGCTGAACTATTCTGGACTATATATGTTTGATATTTGTCAAAGTCAAAAGTGAAAAAGATTAGGTCTGTTTGCGTTGCTTGCACTTTTTGCACTCGGCATCTTTGCTTTCACTCTTTTCAATGCCAAATATATATCTATCTCATTTTAAGTACAAAAATACGAGAGTAGATCAAATATAAGGCCTTTCTTCTTCTTCTTTTGGCTGAACTCTTGCACCAGTTCATTTTTCCTCTTTTTCTCTCCAGGAGGAAGAAAAGGAAAAAAAAAACGAACTGATGCAAAAGGTAACGAGAATGTTTTTTACTATATATTTATTGAATAAGAATAAAAATATAAAGAAAAATTATTTTTCTACATAGTTCCCTGCTGCATTAATATATTTTTTCAGCGAACAGGCAGTTTGGCGATCCCGTTTTCATAAAAACTAATAGGTTGTGTCTGCAGCTATTTTTCTACACTCGCATCGTCCACGAATTGTATTGTCCTCCCAATTCTTCTTTAGTGATTCAAACAAATGATAATTGTATGGAAAGATTTGTCTCAATGCAATTATCAATTGTTTGGGCCGATCAAATTAAAGAATTGAGAGAATTCGAAAACAGGATCGCCAAATTGCCTATACGCTGGCAAAAATGTATCAATGTAGCAGGGAATTAAATAGAAAAATAATTTATTTCCTTTATATTTTTTTATTCTCGTTCAATAAACGATTAAAAAAAAAATTCTCTTTTATATTTCATTTATTCTCGTATTTGGGGATCTCACGCCACGCGAACAGACCTATTACTAATCTAGTGACTTTAGGATAGTCATATGCGTATTCTATCTACTGGTAGAAGTGGTAAATATCGTATGGAGTGTCGACACTCCATTCTCCCTCTCCACTCTGCGTAATATACATATATATGTATACACCTCTATATACGTGTATCTAAATCCCGAAACGAAAAAAAAAATCGGCAGATGGCTCAAGATCTATGTTGATGATTAATAATCCCCACGAGTCTCAGAAATTAATGGTAGCCGAGTGGTGGACAAAGAGCGGAGAAACAACGATAGTGGAGTTTAGTCGACGACGAGCACGACGAAGAAAGCGGTAGAGGCATTAGCAGTAAGTGCCGAGGTGCCGAGAAGTAGTGGAGTATCGCGGTCGCGCGGCACAGCGCCCGACCGGGATCGTTCCAATCGCTAATCGAATTTATCATCTCGGCGTCGCGCGCGAACGGAACAAACAAGCGAGCGAGCGAGCGAGCGAGAGAGTGAGCGAGCGAACGAACGAACGAACGAACGAACGTACGAACGTACGTACGAACGTACGTGCAAACAAAGCGTACGAGAGGGAGAGCGAATGAGAGAGGCTCCCCGTCTCCGTCTCCGTCTCGTGCGCGTCAGAGTCAGAGTAGCTCATAATATGGCGTTTGTTTCGGTGCACGTTATCGCACCGCCGCGGGACACCGCCATCCGCCACAGCTGAATCGGTCCGAATTTCGGCTGCCCGCTGTCGTCGATACGACACGCACCCGGTGAAAAAGGAAACGGTGGACGGTCGCGCTTCGGATGCTCCGGAGGCCGCGGCACCCACGTCGTGAGCGCGCGCGGCGCGCAGCCGCTCGTCACCGACGGGCACGAGGATAGATTGCGTCATTATCGTCTGTATCATCCTGCGATGCCGAAGAGGATCCACGAGACGCGCGCACAATGACGTCCCGCAGTTACACCAAGTCCTACAGCCGCAAGGTCAGCAGTGTAACACCCGGCAGCATTCAATTCGACAAGCTCTTCCGCGAAAACAGCAATCGCCCGTCCGCAGCCAAGTCCGCGGGCACCGTCGGCAAATGGGGCATAACATCGTTTACTTCTATCAGGAGCACGAATATCAACGGTAAAAAAAAAAAAGAAACACTTTATCGCTCTATGTTTACGTTAGATGTACGTGGTGATTGCTGCTACAACAGCACTTTTGGAAGTTACTTTTTACACGGCGATCGATGGCTGTTATGAAGGAGGGAAATGTATTTTGTAAACAATAAAATTATACGTTGGCCACGTTGCTGGCCAACTTTATAGATTGAAATATATACGCCTGTTTCTACTAATGTAATTTAATTTTGATCTTGGTTCAATTAATTTCACCTCTTTCCGATTCTGAGAATTATATCTGTTTCTATCACAATGTAGTTTAATTCTAATCTTGATTTATAACTGATTCTTTTTCTAATTCTAAGAATTAAACAAGGATTAAGAGTAATTGCAATTGCTCTTAATCTTCGTTTAATTCTTGGAATTAGAAAAAGGTAAAGAATCAGTTATAAATGAACCGAAATTAAAGTTAATCTATATTAATAGAAACATGCATTAAACATCAAAATAAATTTGCTGTGTTTATGATGTAAAGAGAGGAACATATTTATAAACTTATTAATTATACATACATTTTTTGTATCTTGAAACAATGATGATATTGAGATGAAATGTTTTCTCATAATGTAGAGAAAAGTCATAAAAGAAAGTTTTATATACAAATATTTATCGTTGTTATGGCCGATATTCCTTTCTTGGATATGTACGCATTTAGCAAGAATATTTATCGAGTGAAAATTAAAATATATTCACTAATGCATAATGTTGATAAACATAATAACATTGGGTTTATTTCTATCAATATAGATTAACTTTAATCTCGATTTAACTTCCTTTTCAGTTTTTCTAATTCTAAGAATTAGAAAAAGGTCAAAATAAATTAAATTGAGATTAAAGTTAATATTGATAAAAATTACATTGGTAAAAATATAATAAACACACATTGGCAAATAATAACATTGGTAAAAATAAGCAACAAAAATTATGTGTTTTTCTTACAGTTGTAAATTTTAAAGAATTACTTTTTAACACTGAGAGTAACGACTGTAATCTATTCTTGTAAAGTAAAAGTGATTTAAATTGACAAGATTTATTTTTAGAAGCTGGCACAATCAACTGATTTTATCTCAATGATATAATGTCCATATTTAACTGTAGTGATACCATATGGTTCTGTTTAATAGAATTTGACATTTGGAAATTTAATAGAATAATATTACATAAACTCTGAAATTATCCTATACTTTATACAGCATTTATGCATAAATATTTTATTTTGTTGTCTTATATATAAATAAATGAATAGATAATTATATATAAAATACCTTTCTGTTAATTGAAACATTTCTTTATCTAGAAGCATTATCAATCTTAAGATATCTGATGATATATTTAAAATACTGTTTAAATTATTTAACAACCTATCTTCAGTCTTCATCAACCCGTAATATATTTCCATAAAACGTCATGTTCAGCATTGCAGAATTATTTCATTTTCAGGGAGGAGAGATGATATACATAATACTTTTGGCGCAAAGAGAATGAAACTCGATTATGGGAATCAGAATCGTGTAAATCCTGGAAAGGATCCATTTTCTTTCGAAACTGATCCGGACAACAAATCGGAGTCCGCGGTCGTCAAGCCGAAGAAATTCTTCAAGAGCCGAAATGTCCCGCCTGTGATCGAAGAATCTCGCCAGGATGTGGCAATCTACAGACAAGTACCTGATTCGCAATATGGGAGGGCTCGCGCCCCGAAGCAACCCCCACAGCAGCAGCAGCAACAGCAGCAGCAGCAGCAACAGCAACAGCAACAGCAACAGCAGCAGCAACAGCAGGCTGTAACAAAAGTGTCACATGCTTCAATTAAGAAAGTAGTAGAAAGTTTAGATAGCACCGATACGCCCGACACTCCCAATCGGGAGGAGAGCAAACCGCCGATCGTACTGAGAATATGCAAAGGTACGGCGCGATTGGTTTGTGGGGACGTACATCAGGATACTCAGGATCTCGAACCTGACACTTATAGGATTTCTACTCCCCTCGCTAGTCCCTCGAAGGTGGACATCGAACGTAAGACCTTCAATACAGAAACGTCTCTCAAGTCCGATCATAGATCCTTACGTGCGCATCAACCTGTTGTCTCCACCGTGTCGATTCCGTTAGATAATTCGGATATGCGACGGACAACACGTAGTCGCGCTAAGAATTTACACTTGGACTCAACGGCGATGACTTCCGTCGTGGCGCCGTCGACGACGCCGATCACTTCCAACTCCCATGGTTCCGGCCTCTCTTTGACGCTGAGAAAATCGGTGACGGATTCCAATAATACACTTATCTCCCATTACGACATCGTTAAGACTGACTGCAGCTCAACGTATCCCTCGAAACCGACGATCGAGCCATTGATCGGACGCGATCAGCCACTGCCAACTACAACTCAAGAGCTGATCGATATATTATCAAGCGATTCCGACACAAGACCACAACCACCACCAGCACCATCACCATCACCACCATCACCATCACCACCGTCACCATCACTTTCACCACCATCATCACCAGTAGCACCACCGACATTGGCCACCGGTACCGAAGACAATGATAATGACAATGACAATGACAATACGGAGAATACAGAAGACACAACATCAGAGAGCATCGTAAATCAAATTGAACAACATTGCTCTATAGATATCCCGGTCAATGAAGTTGTGACCGAACCCGTCACGATCGCGCAACAATTCGAACCTGAACCAGAAGCAGAACTTGATCCTGAATTGGAGCCGGAACTACTGACCCGTGGAACAACTGACACCATCGCCACCGTCGAGATTGCAGCCAAAACCTTGGTGGATCAGGATTGGTTTTCAAGTAGTGATAGTGAAGGTGCTAGTGGAAACGCCGAGAGTGAAATACCACTGCACGTGACGAGCACGGTTTCGGAATTGCAGACCTCGGATCCACCGTCGACTAGTGTTTCGTCGACCAAGCCCGCCGCTAAGAAAGGCAGTATCTTTAAGAGCCGTTCGACAGGCGCGACGAATGGGAACAAGAGGCGAGCGTTGTACAAGCACAAATGGTGCGACAGTGATAAGGAATCTACTGCTACGGATACGCCTAACACTGGCAACAGCACGCCGACTACTGCGTCCGGTTCTAGCAGTGCTGGACCGGTGGCATACGAGGAAGAGTTTGAACCTTCGCAGTTGACGAGGGTTGTGACTTATCCTACGACCGATGTGGATTTCGAGGACGAAGCCGATGCGGTCACGAGCGTTCGCTGTGGCAAAAAAGTTAAAGGAGTGAGTATATTGTATACTGATAATATAATTATTATATTGTGGAATATTGATTGTTTCCTTGAAGATCTATTATAATACATAGTTTTTGTTGATAAAAGACTTCCACGAATTCTTTGTGTTATGAATTTATAAGTAGAATTATTCTCATTTCCAGTTATGTTATAAGACAGCAAATTATAAATATGAAAATGCGTTGTAATACATGCGATTTATTTTGATTCAACATATATTTATTTAACCTTTATTTTGCTTTTCAGTTTTATACTGTAGTAAAGAATGTAAAGAAAGCCCATCAGATACAAGAAAGTGGAGAATTCCAGGAGTTTAATGACGATGTGGAGTATATCTTGGATACTTTGAGAGAAAATAATCCAAATGCTACTCGTTGCCTTTCAGCCATACGATTAGCAAGCAAGTGTATGGCTCCTGCATTTCGTATGCACGTGCGTGCTCATGGAACTGTTGCCAAGTTTTTTAAAGCTCTTCATGATGCAACTAAAGATCAGGTATAATTCTCGCATATGACAAAGTTTTATTCATTTCTATATATCCATATTACATATTACATATTACATTAAGTACTTTCCTTATTAAATTGACTCTTTAGTATATATATATAATAATTGTATGCTGATAACTATTATTATTATTATTGTTGTTGTTATTATTATTATCATTTGTAGAGCCTTGGTCTATGCACAGCTACAGTAATGTTTGTATTAAGTCAAGATCGTCTTGCTATGGATCTTGATCGCGATTGTTTGGAATTAATGTTAAGTCTGTTAGAATCTGATGCCAGCCATAAGGATGCTCTTGATGATTGTGGTCTCAGTCATGCTGAATTACTGAAAAATAAAGAAAAAGTACGTCAGTTATGTGCTGATATACAAGCTCAAGGACATGCTAAGCATCTAAATTTAGATAATATCACCGTAAGTACTTTTCGATACGCATTCTTTGCATTTATATTTATTTCTGTACACATGTACACGCGTTTATATTTATGTAGGTTTATTTCTATTGTCGAATAATTCATAATACGTTGATTTTACACAACAGGTTGGTCAGCTCGCTATGGAGACACTTTTGAGTCTTACGTCAAAACGCGCTGGAGAATGGTTCAAAGAAGAATTACGAGGACTAGGTGGCTTGGAACATATTGTAAAGACAATTCGAGAATGTCACCGTCATATTAACAGCCAGAATGTTTTAAGATCTGGTTGGACAGATCCTTTATTAGACAAATTACGTAAAGTTGACAGATGTTTACGCGTCTTAGAAAATGTAAGTGCTTTTTTCTTTTGTTCCTCCTTCCTCCCCCTCACCCCCCCCCCCCTGTATGATACGCCATATTATAAAGAAGAATGAGTAATAAAGAGAGGTTAAACATTGCGACTTTTTTTTAGGTAACACATATGAACGAAGAGAATCAGGCATATTTATTAAAGTATGAGAATGGAGTATTAGTAAGCACGTTAGCTAGTTTATATCACTTATGTGGACAGGAGATTCCTGTTTATCCAACAACTGATCCAAGCGATAAAAGTTCCACTGGTGCTGTTGTAAGAGAATGTCTTTTTGCAATTATTAAAGTTCTCATCAATCTTACTCATCGATTTAATAGACAATGTAAGATTTTCTTTTGATATTAATAGTGCATTTATAGTTATTTATTTTAAAATAAATATGTATTTTTTTACACAGCTTTCGGCAGCAGATCAGTTGGCGCACAGGTTGGCGTTTTGGATTGTAGTTTGTTTCTTTTATTACGTGTGCCTGAATCACTCCCAGAAGAAAAACGATTTGATATGATGATGTTGGCATTAATTCTGTTAATAAATTTAGTAGAGCAGTGCGACGATAACAAGCAACTTCTTATTAACTCGAAGGCACCTCCGTCATTAGAAAATATTTTTGATGGTAAGTATACCTGATTTTTACACTTCTTTAATGTAGTAAATTGTAGGAATACAAGACCTTTATTTTTATAATTGCGTACTTTCAGCGGAGGAAAGCGGCGTAGCGTCTCTGATCGATTTATTTTACAAGCAAGAGGAACTCGCGCGGGCCGAGGAACAGAAAACAGACGCGATCTTAGACGGAAAGAAAGATTCTGAGCAAACAGAAAGAGTATCGAGCACCTCTAAATCTCAGGAAGAATTTATCGAAGAGACCGTTACGAAATGTTTGTATAATATTTACTTGTATGTGCATGCATACATATCTATCTTGATATCTAATTTTGTTCAAAGTTTATTAATAATAATGCATAGAATAGTCATTGCTTGAACAAATCAATTTTTAACGACATTCTTTGAAGAAGTACATTCTTTCAAGAAATTGTAAAAAAAAATCACAGATTATTAAAGCTCTCGTCAATCTTACTCATCGGTTTAATAGACAATGTAAGATTTTCTTTTGATATTATTAGTGCATTCATAGTTACTTATTTTAAAACTTACTATTATTATTTACTATAATTTCTGTCTAAAAAAGTGAAATTGTTACTTATGTTGAGATATTTAACGTTAGAAATAATCGACAGAAACCTTTAAAATTTTTTTGAAGAAAAAATCCAATATACTTATGTTTTTTAAAAATTAATTTATATATTTCATGAGAATGCCCAAATGCATTTGTGATTTTTTATTACAATATAACCATAAGATTATTATTTTACAGTGTTACAGAAAGCTGGACGACATATGGAGCATACACTAATCGGAGCATATGTAGTACTGTTACTTGGATACTTAATAATGGATAACAAGGTAAAAAATTTTAAACGCAATTATATAAGTAAAAAGTATTATTAATCTATCTGTTATATGTCTAATAATTTACGTATCTTAAGTATAGTTCTTTTTTTCTTATTAAATCTTTTTTCTATTGTATAGGAGTACGAGTCGCTAGTACGAAGTAGACTACCAGACAAGAACTTCGCCACTATGGTATCTGTACTTCAAAAGTTCTTCAACTTTATGAATCTAACGGCATCGGTAAGTATTCATTCGAGAAATATCCCATTTGATTTGAAAAAAACATTATAACATTTGTCACGCGCATTTGTTTCAGAACGAAGTGAGTAGTTGCGGAATCGCCGCTACCGAAAAGGTAATCAAGTTCCTAAAGATGTCGGATGCTAGAATCGAAGAGGAAAAGAATGAGTTACCATTGCCAGCGTTAGAAGACACCAACACGATGCTTGACTTAACTTCATCTTGATCGATATGTTATGCACACACCTGACAGCATTTCTTTCATCTGGCGTACACAAAGAGCCAAAGTTGTATTTTTTGTCCAACAGAAAAAAAATCTTTTTATTACAATATGAATGAACCTGTTTCATATTCGTATATTTTGATACATATTTATTCATTTACGTAATTTATTGTAGGTCTCATTATTATTATTAATTATGATATGATTCGACTTATTTCCTTATTTACGATTGTGGAAGCTCTAGCTTATATTCTAGTTTAAGTAAAATAAAATAGGATAACTTTGAATTTACGTACAGAAACACATCTTGTATAATTACAGGGCACTTATCGCAATTATATCGTTACTGTTTACACGATATCACGATAATTATTCGATTTAACGAGCAGCCCCCTTCTTTTAAAGAGAGACTGCCAAGAAGAATAATTGATGCGATAAGCTTCTTGCCAGCCTACCTGATTCACTTTCTGTACACGAGATCTTAAAATTGTACAATCGATTTTTAAAATAAAATATCTAATGCGTTTTAAAACTTTTTAAATGATCGACCAGCATTGATCATTGTACATTGTAACCGGCTCGAAATTCAACAGCGTTTTTTTCTTTCCTTTTTTTCTTTTTAATATGCGTAAGGATTATTTTAATATTAAAATTATATTATAAGCCTTGTAAATGTAAATTTATAAATTATAACTGTATCTTATATCCGCATTTCGAATTATTGGATCCCATTTAGCACTAAATACAAAACGTAAGACGGATTATATGGTTGATGTGGTGCAAGGGTACGAGATATTCACGTTCTAATATATAATAAAATTAAAGAGAGCAGAAGACACACACGTAATACGTTGTTACATTTGTAGTAAAATTATCGCTGAGGTATATTGAAGAACCTATGTAGAATAAAATACTTTTTTTAAATATATGTTATTAAATATATGTATGATTACATTTATTCCGTTTAAATCGATTTTTTTGTATTTTCTTAAAGTTTTACATTTCAAGAGTACTCATGCAGTTCAAAAATTATAACGATATTCGCAAAATTGACAAAGTTACAAGACGTTAAAGCGGTCACCGCGCAGGCAGGTAGAAAATAATTCAATAATTCCCAACGTCCCGGCTGTTTTTGCCTGCCTAACAGGTATAAACAAGTCTAGCCGTTTCCTGTGAGTAAGAGGTACGGCTATTTCCTGAAAACAGACATACAAAGCAGACAACTAATTTTCTTTTTCGCTTTCGTAATTATGATAGTAGATGTAAAAATGCCTAAGAAAAGCAAACAATTTTAATTAAACGCGTTTTTAAAAATATTAGTATTCATTTATACGAATTTAGCAAACATAAAAAGTATGGGGTTTTTTTTATTTATTTTTGGAGGCTCCTAAAAAAATTTTTAATTTTAAAAAGTCAGCAGTTTTATAGGTACACCCTTGGCAGAAATTTATTTAACAAAACTTTCCAAATTTGAACTCGATTGGATAATTTATAATTCTCGAGATAGTGTCCACCAATTTTAAAACATTGTTTCGAGAAAAACACTTAAAATCGTGACTTTTCTCGCATATTCGCTTTCAATGGAAAGCCCTCTCCCCTCCCTGCTCAGGAAAGGGCTATTGTTAGTATCTGTCAGGTAGGCAAAAATCGTCGAGACGTCCGAAACTATTGAATATATTTTCTACCTGCCTGTGCGTGACCGCTTTAAGGTCTTGTAACTTCGTCGGTTTTGCGAATATAATTTAAAACTGAGTATTCTTGAAATATTAAACTTCAAGAAAATGTAAAAAAAAAATCAATTTTTTCAACCCAATTCAAATAAAAGCCTTCTTAATGAATTTTTAATAAATAATAATAAAATTTTAATAAAAATAATACTAAGTGGTCAAATAATTGGTACATATTTCAATATGAAATTTAGTAATACTTCATCAGTATTCATTACAATTTCAATTAACATTTCATCATTAATATCATTATTCATTACAATTTAGGAAAAAGTTTTCAGAAATGTTATAGACGTATCATCGAGCCAAGTCGCACATGCACAAAGAGGAAAGAGCAACGTCATATACCTTCGGATAGGATTCGTGGTTCCTCACAGCGGGGGGAGTTCGATACAATGCATAGTCAAGGGTTTCACTTTTAAAACCAAAATTTTTAAGATGATGAAATTCGATCAGAAATAAAATCACCCACCAACGGCCCTTTGCGAGGTATCGAATGTCGATAAACGATCATCGCTCGAAAGCCGAGGATAGCAAGCTAACCAATCACAGTGAAACTAGTGGAGGGAAGATCGACTGTAAATGGTCAATTCTTCACGATCTTCTACACTTGTATTGTAAAGTCGCTCTTAGCTTGTCGTTTACCATTGAGGTTAGAATTATCGTGGCGTTTTGCGCCACGTGGTTGTGTTGTACACATTTTGTGTGTATAATATAATTATATATAATATAATTATATCATTGAAAGTTGTAAAAATGATAGCACTTTGGAATCAGGTTACTTTGGAGCGACCGCCATATATAATGTGGCAAGTCAAGCCATTAGATGCTAAAAGGACTGGTACATTTTGTTTTATCTTGGTTATATATTTCCAAGTGAAAATGTGTCGAATTCGTTGTTCTAAATAATTATCTTTTTTTTTAGTAGATATGGATATTAACATTTGAGTATTATATTAAAAAAAAACTAATTAAGAAGGAAATATTTATTCGAGAGAAAGAGAAAGAGAGAGAGAGAGAGAGAAAGAGCTAATATATTTGTTGCCTATCATAAAATTTCTTTCTAATACAGCTTGTAACAATAAAGTGATTGCAAAAATGTACATCTATAGGTAAATGTTTTCGTTTTTAGGTGTTGATGTATCTGGATTTAAGAAGGCATTAAGCGCAATGATCCATGAATTTGAATCGATGGATGATTTACATAGAAACGTTGCAGTCCTAAGTCGCTTGATTTATCGAATGAAAGATAAATTTCGAAATGACAAGGGCTTCATGTCCATGGTCAGGTTGGGCAAAGCGTTGGACAATTATTACAGAATGTGTCTGAAGAATGATTATGTGACTTTGAAATCTCTTATTCAAATGAGAGACGGGATGTATAGTTTACCTAGTAGACAAAATCTGGAATATGTGCTTGCAAGAACGCAAGGCTTTGGTAAGCTAATGACCAGAATAGAAAGTATTTCGTGGATTGCCTCGTATTATTTGCTAACCAGAATGAAATTGGGTCAAGCGTGGAATTTTGCTTTAATACCTTTGGCTACTGTATGCAGAATTTGGTAATGTCCCTATAAACGATTCATCAAAGTTAACATTATTTTTTTTTACACGAACGGAGATATATTTATATTATATTTGAATAGGGTTCATACAAGAGATATACTCTTGAAATGTTGCTTCTGGTATAATGAGCTGTATCGATATGTACCACAGTTGCAATATGTAGGTGCAAAACCCTGGCTTCCAGATGATCAAAACTTACCACCCAACTTAAAATCATGGCTCTGTGTGGACTGGGAAGATAAGGATTTGTAAGTTTAAAATTATTTATATTTGAGACTGGTAACATACTTCTATATCATTTCAAATTCTTTAGTTGAATGCTGGTAACGAATGCTGCCTACGTTATTTAAAATTTTTTAGTTGAATATTAGTAGTCAGAAACTAGATTGGAGTAACGATCTCAATGCGAAAAACGTGTTTGTGAAGCACAGGTGGAATCGATTTTGGTTGATCTTCAGATCATAAGTTGACCACCTTAGGCTTAAAGCTACTTGTGCTATCGATCCTTTCATATTCATAATTTATATATATTTTATAATGACTAGAACTTTATTACTTGTTGCATGTCTTTTCAAATTACTATCGGCATTACTCCTACTCATAATGCTTATATATGTCACACGAGATGGTATTCAACATTTTCATAACTCATATTTACTCAACGACAACTTATACAACTAATCTGTAAAAATATTAAATTTTACATTGTAGTAAATTCATTATATTTGTTTTAAAAAAATATATTTAATTCAGTAATTTTTAATCCATACTTTTTCAGTATGCGCTTGTAATATTTAATTTTTTTTTATTTTAACAAACAAATAATTTTAAGCATTATATTGAGGAGCAATATTTTTTATATTCACACATATTTAAATAGCAGATCCTTGCAGTATATTCAGCTATAAATTTTTAAAAATTATATACTGCATTCGGCTAAATTCTTGGCCGACGGTCGCGAATGTATTAATGTTGTAATTAGCTTTGTAAAACAAATGTTATAATTTTACAGTAACTCATTTATCAAGCAACAGCTAATTAGAAAAATTATGTCTGAAGAGTATGATAATATTACTAACGAAAAAATTAATACCTTAATGCTGGATGAAGAAATTGATGATTCAGAGATTGATGACTCAGATAACTCAAGACTGACACAAAGTATCAAAGTTACTTCGAACAATAATGTAAAAAATAAATCTTTATCAAATAATGACACGGAAGATATTGGAGGTATGCACCGATTATAACGATGTCATTTTTCTCTATTTTATGTACACACACACGCACACGCACGCACACACACACATGTATACATACGCGTGTGTGTGTGTGTGCGCACGCGCGCATATACATAATGTACGATGTATCTATGTATATACAT
>NW_017305179.1:653668-663602 GCF_001594115.1 Trachymyrmex septentrionalis
GTGTGTGTGTGTGCGCGCACGCGCGCATATACATAATGTACGATGTATCTATGTATATACATAGAATAAATTTTCTTTTATGGTTAATACATGCTATTTATTTTTATTATATAGAAGTAATAGATCGGCAGACTTTTGTGAGTAGTAGTCTTCCACCAAACGATGGATCCACAGCAATAAAACGTAAACACATGAATATTGATCAAGGAAACAGCTCCAAAAAATCAAAAATGCGAAGAAAATAAATAATGTTATAGAAAATGATATAAGGAAGAAAATTGTCTACATAATAGATTCAATTATAGAATAATAGCTACTATTTTATTATTTACATAATAAAAATCAAGCTGTGCATAATTTTAATTGCAATAGTTTAATTGTGTGCAAACCTTTGTGTACTTTTCATAAAATTTTACGAAGTTTAGTAACATTTTTTATTAAATTTTATGCGAATTTACATAAAATTTAATGTAAATAAACGTTAAATTTAAATTACTTATAACTTTATTTTCATTGACAACATTAAATTTTTAATGCTTTTTTTTAGTGTATGATTTAATCACGATTTAATCAAATTTTGGTAATAGTACATATTTTACACACACTGTTAAAAATAACATGAAATTTAATATATTTTTTAATTACACAAGTTGAATTTCATGACATTACATTAAATTAAATGTATCTGTAACTGAAAAGTATATTTGTGTATTTGTACATGAAATTTAATATAATATTCATTACATTTAAGATTACTGTAATTTAATTTTTAGTTAAATCATTCATTACTTTTCAGTTACCTGACCACACACAAGATTTTGTTAGAAATTATACTTAAATTCAAGAAATTTGTAACAGTATAACAAAGCCAAAGTTGATATATTATGTATTTATTAATATAAATCTATCTGAGCTAGAAGCACAGCTTGACAAAAAAATGTACAAATTCAAAAGTATGTAATTTTATATTTTTGCAAAATAAAAATACTTTTTATTTTATATATGTGTGTTTTATATATTATTAATTTGCATATCGTCACTTGATTCCCCTTCCACAGACTTCTTCATTGAAGTTAACTAATCGAGAATCGCTCGTAAGTAAAACCCTATATATAATAATCAGGCGCAAGAGATTTTATTATACACAAAGAATCATATTCGCATATCTTGCTGCTGGATAATATCTTTAATTTTAATTATTAGCATCAACAAGCGTTATCGAAGGGAAGAGAAGGGAGAGAAGTTGCGGGAAAAATATAGGCGACATTATGCAACTTTAAGTGAACGATGTGCGTGGGTAGTAAATATAACATTGAGCACAATAACTAGCTTTATATCGTGGGATTCTCCATAATTGTGTTGGATGTGTATAATGCTGTGATTAAGCGTCGTAGTCAGGGTAAAAATGAAGCGCATATCTCCGCGGTCTCATCCAAAATTTCAGGCCAAAGAAGTCGGAATGTCTCTTCCGCATATTGTTGAAGCAACAAGCGCGAAATTGCCGGGTGCCACATATGTCGGCACATTCCCGTCCGCACTGATCGCAAGGAACGGTCTCACCGAAGCTCCACAATGCACACACTGCAAAAACAGATAAAATTATTGAAAAACTAAAGAATATTAACAAAATTCATGTTATATGATAAAAAAAAATAAAAACAAAGATAAATAAAAAATAAAAAATGAAAGAATGATAAAGGCATCCATTATGTAAGTCATACATATATCAATAAAGATAATTAATTTGATGTTCCCCCCCCCCCACACACACACACATATATGAAAGAATAATGTTTAAAAAACATTCAAAAATGGCAGATGCAGCTTTTGAATTTTCTAGAATGAAGAAGTAATTAAAAATAATAAAAAAGAGTATAATGTAGACGATCGATAATTAGAACACATTTTTACCGAACGTCAAATAGATGAGAAAAATTTATAAAGCTCAGAAAGAAGTTTATAATAAGTCCAAGTATGCTGCAACGCAATGCATTTATGGATGTGACAGCGAAGGCATCGATGAATGCCAATCAAGTAATTACAACTTACGTTATATTATGCAAACCAATGCATATCTTTACGAAACTTTCCTCAACTTTCGGAATTTTTATTTTGGATCGTTATTATCAGCCTATATGTTAGTAAACAATTTTTGAATTTAACAAGTATCAATTCCATTATAAATTTAAAAAAACATATAATATTAATACGTTGAAATATGTAATATAGAATTATACATAGAAAGACTCATTTTCTATCTATCACTGTCATTTTTATTATTTTTCTTAAAAAAATTTAACATATTTAGAAAAATATGTTATCTATACTTCTGGACAGTAAAAGCTTAAATAATTAAATAAAATACATTTTTACGTCTACTTACAAGTATATATAAGTCGGAAAAATTAAGTATTTCAGAGTAGAAGCTTTAAAATTAAAACTTATTTATATAAAATTTATTTTATATAACATATTATAGTAGAAGTCATTAGTTAATTTAACTCCAGAATATTATCGTATATTTCTTTCTAATTAAATTTCTTTCTAATAAAAAAATAATTACAAAATAGACACATCTTACTTCTTGTTGTTTAATTAGTTTGTTTCTCTCAGAATGTAATTTGATATTATTAGAATGTATTTTAATATTAGTTATTTTATATATTTGTAGCATATAATATCTTATTCTAATGCCCCAATCAGCACACAATATATTTAAAAAACATTTTTAACAATTATTTAATATTTCTACATTAAAAATATATTTTTTAATATTTTTGAAATATTATGTATTGATTGGGGTTTTTAAGTAATCGGTGAGTTATATAATTCTTGTCTCATTTGTTTGTCGTTAAACAAATTAGTTTTACAAAATTAATTCCGAAAATTATGTCCAAAATATATATATATATATATAACATAAATTATAATAGCATTGAATGATTAGAAAACTATTTTTAGCAAAAATTGCAAAAGCCCATCATTTCTGAGAGATCGACGTGAAATTCTGTGGTATCACTTTGTCTTATAGTCCAGTTTTGATCCGATTATCCCGCAAACATAAAAGAGGCTGTAGATACCGTAATTATTAACTTCACTTAGCTTCTCTTTGAAATATCTTTATAATTAACGCATTACTTTATTGCAAAAAGTATTATGAGATATTATATGATATTGTATATTAAAAACCGCACAAGCAATAATGCAAAATTTATAAATTTTCTTTCTCTCTCTCTCTCTCTCTCTCTCTCTCTCTCTCTCTCTCTCCTCTTTTTCAAAATCTTTTTATAAAATTAAATATAAAGAAAGTAAAAATTTAAAAAAATTTTAATAATGTTTAAGTATGTATTCAATCATATTTAAATATGTAAGTGAATAAAATATATATATATATATATATGTACATTTATTTAAATATTTACCAAGAAAAAGAATTAAAGTACAATACTAATGGAATATGTAACTAAAAAAATGAAAATATTCATTTTTTTCTTGTACTTTAAAGGGGCAGTATTATGCTAGATTTGTGAATCTAACATGTTTTTAATTCTGGTTTTTAAATATAAAAAAATACGAAACTGTTTTTTTATTTTTATAACCTGTAGAACTATAAAGATTTAAATATTTATTAATAGAACGTCGTGCTAATTTCACAGATCTCTCTTTTGGGTATTCATGAAGTTAACACGACATTCTATTTTCTTCTTCTTACGTTAGACCTCTGTTCTGTATTACATCTTTCTCATATGCTTGTGATGCGCACGCTGATTATTGAATTGCTACAAGCATATGGGACTTACAGTTTTAATACTGATTCCTAACGGCGGATTTTTCGAGAGATATTTCTGTGGGCTAGGATACTCGGGAAGTTGCCGGCCTTTCCCGAGAAGAGACACAAGCGTAAATAATATTTTGGTTCCTATTGGAATTGAGGCTGGAACCTCTGGCATGACAGACCGCTATAGACAGTGCGCTATATAATTATGTCACGCTCGCAATCTTTCATTATAATATGACATTCTATTATAATATAAAAAAAATAATGGTAGTTTCGAAAGCATTTTTCTTCGAATGTCGTGCTGTCTTTTATACAAGATATATAAAATAAACCAGCGTTTATATGATACACATCATACTGAATAACAAAGCCTTAGTAAACATAAGTAGAAAGCTTAATTACTGAGATAAACAATTTTAATTATATGTTAATATCATAACTAATTTATTATTTTTTTACGTATCACATATGACCTAAAGAGATTTACCATAGTGTTTATCAACAGCATTATAAATGTTTTCATTCAATTTTTATACACACTTTATAATGAAAAATTTTACTGGAAATTAATAAGTCAATCAATCTATACATTGGGCATTATGGAAGATTACTTTATTTGGATTTGTAATTCTCCCAAATAGGCTATCAGTGTTATTTATGTTAAAAATAATATAAGAACTAAAAAATTATAAGAACTCAAATAATTTATAAAATTAATATAATAAAAATAAAGTTACAAGCCAAACAAGATCTTAAAATGCTAAGTTATTAAAAAACAAACAGTTTATTGTAACAAATTTTTAACCCTAATTGGATCATTTTCAATGTTAACATGTTTTGACATAAAATAAAAATCATATGCTCATTTGAATAAATAACAAAACATAACTTTAAAAAGAATTCTTTTCTTTGATTTTTATTTTTAAGTGTTAAGATTAATATTGAAAATCACCCAATTAGGGTCGAAACGTTTGTTACATGAGCTGTTTGTTTTTTCAATAACTTAACATTAAGACCTTGCTTGGCTCGTGATTCTATTTTTATTATATTACTTATGTTAGTTTCTTTCTTTTCACGTTTATGCAACATGCAGAAAAATAAGTCAGTTAATTATATATTACCTGCGAAAAAAAGTAGCATCCAAGGGTGATTCATTTTTTATAAAGTATTGGCGATTAAGAGCGAGATGATAAATTCGGCACGATGATAAGCCTGATGACTTCAGTTGCAGATGCGAACGCTCTATTATAAACAATGAAAATGTGTTAGTAATAACAAACGCAAAAAATTTTTAAAAATAATGCTACTAATTGTTAGTAAATTAAAATCTCACTGAAATATAGCATACACCTTGAATTAATAATGTCGCTCTAAGATATTCGAGTATAATATACATATATTTCATTTTAATTATAACGTTTCTAACTGTAAATTAAAATATAATTACAGTTTGTGTTTGCACGTTTTTAACAAAATAAATTTATATCGTATAAAGTTATCAGTTGTTACACGAATTAACAAATTTTCGATCCACATTATACAAGAGTACAATACATTATCAAATTAAAAGTAGTATAAATGAGAAAATAAAAAATAATATATTTTGATAATTATAAGATAATTACATTTCGAATTTAGTTTCCTGTGACAATTTAAGATGCTATTACAAACCGGTACAAATTATTGAAAGATAGATTTGCTGTGGATGGTTACTTACCCTTTACAGGTGAGAGCCGGGAAGCGAATGATAATCTTGAAGGATACCGCTTCTAGATATCATCCCCACTATCCAAGATTACCTCTCCCACCCCCAATGCACGCACCTACTTTGTCATTTCGATATAGCTATGACTGCTATATACGCAAAAGGTTAAATAACGAATTAAAAATCATTGAAGAATCAACGGACAATTCGAGCGACATATATTATTTATATGTGCTTTGGGCAAATGAAAAAATAGGGTGAATAGAGATAATCGATTTAAGATAAAGTTATTATTTCTTTTTTGGTTCAAAACTAGATGAGTTGATGACTCGAGGTTCAAAATTAAATTATATTACATATTTATTTAATAAATAAATATTTATTTCCCTGGAGTACAATTTGTGATTAAATCAGTCTACCTTAATCCTACCATATTAATCTAAGAATGGCAATACAAAGGATATCGACAAGCAACATCGCGTAGTGCCTCCCTTGTGAAACATTTGTGCGATAGGGTAGTAATTGCGCTGAAACATAAGGAAGGAATATATATTTAATAAATATCTACTTTATAAATTAAAAAAAAAAGTTTGCTTGAAAATTCGAGAGTTTAGACGTGTTTAAACTGTCTTGTCCGACTTTTGGCAAGATTATCGTAAATTTTGTTAAGTCATTAATATTTATAACTTGTTATTTAAAAAAGTATTCTGCCGGTGAGAACAAAAAATAGGTTTCATATATTATTTCTCCTCACTCTTTAGAAGATAATTTGAGTTAACAATGAGTTAAATAATCTAACAAACGAGAATGGATTGAAATGAATTGAAATGGATTCAGATTTTCAGAAATATTGATTCACGAATGTTAAAATAAATGCTTTTCAATCCTGAACGCATTTTTATTTATTTATAGGAATTGCATAGAGCGTCTGTCTATGCCTTTCAATCTAAAAATAATATTAGCTTTTTCTGTGCATTATGAATACTGTTCAATTCGAAATTTTGAATAGGAAATGCAGTTTTTCAATCCAATTGCATCCAATTGAATCCAATTGAATCCAATTAAATTTAAAAAAAAGTATTCGTTATTTAAAATACGCGCATTCGCATAGAAAAAAGATTCAATCCATTTTAATCCATTTCTCGTTTGCTGGGAATGATAAGAACACTTTGAGTTAACAACGAGTTAAATAACAATAACAGAACACTTGTGCTAAAGTGCATTGACTGTCACATTGGAACGATTCGAACTGGGGTAATAGACGATCCGTTCTCGGCGTTTATATTCTGTTTCGGGAATTGACATTTCGCACTCGATGATAGCAGGATCCAACGTATTCTCGATGATGACGTTCAGCGATGTTTGAGGGTTACCCTTGTACCAGTCCGTTAAGGGTCCCAGATCGCTTTCACAACTGTTGCTCTCGATCCCATTGACGTAAAGCTTCAGAGACGGTCGTGGTAGAGCACCCATGACCACACATATTAAATTTACGTGAGTCTTATTAAAAGGATAAGTACGTACCGTCATGTTGCTTTCCGGCACTTAAAAATAAAAAAAGATAATCAGTCAATCAATCAGTTAAACAGTGTAAACGATCAATAAAAAAAACATGCTAGATTCAATTTCAAATTAAATTCTCTCGCAAACTTGCCATAAACAATCATCTTTGTCGAATTGCTCGCTTCATCCTGGTATGTGCTGATCGTACACGTGTATTCGCCTGTCATGTTTATCGTAACAGTCTTCAATCTTATCATTGAACACGAATATGGATTCTTCAGGTTTTCAGCCGGATATTCCGCAATTCCTTCGATGATTCCAATATCTTGTGGCGGTACTAGTGGCATAAATACATTCTATCAGCATATAATATTTAAAAAAATACTTTTTAAATATTTATTTAACTCAAAAATGTTAAATAAATATTAAAAAATGTTTTTTTAAATGTTGTGTGCTGATTTTAGGATAATATGTCGAATGAAATTAAACAAACGAGGTAATAATATTAAACAAAGTATCTTTTAATAGAATAATTTGGGGAAGAGAGCATTACCAAGTCGTTTATCTATAATCACTATTTGTTTACTAAATTTTGAAAATAATAAACTTACCAATTTCTTTTTTTTTCAAGGTTTGAAAGATATTAATATAAAAGTAAATCGATCCCTCATTATATTGTATTTGTGAGAAAACGTTGAAATTAATTATTTAAATTACTACAAAATTAATTATTTTTAATGTCCGTGTAACACATCAAGTTTCTTGTAAAAATTTATCAATACAGTCTCTTGTCGAGATAAAATCCTTATAATATTATTAATTCTAGAATCATAAACTATCGTAAAGTTGACGACGCGCATTTATAATTCTATGGTTAAATATGTAACTATAAACAAATTTTAATTAATAGTTATAAATTCAACCTCGAGTATCACACGCAATTTGAAAGAAATCTCCCAAAAAACACAAAGTTTAGTACAAATTATATAAAATCCCAAGCAGAACAACAAGTCACGATAATGTCAAAATGACATTAAAATGAATCGGGAATGATAAAATGTCTTTTAATAATCATTTTGTACATCACTTTGACGTCATTTCGATATCATAATGACTTGTGGTTTTGCTTGGGATCACTTAGTTAAAAATCAAGTATTTTTTACGCCTTCTGACGCAAGCGAGCAAATGTACGTATTTTATTTCGCGGCTTGCATTTTTTTTCTTTTTCTCGTTAAGGTCGCATACACTATAATAACTTCGAGCTACGACATTTCTCTTTCCACGGATAGCCGCGCATCGTTTCAATACGCTTCGCGATGTATCGCGACAGTTCCTACGTATATAACGCGGCCGCCGATAGGTAAATTTAATAATAGCGCGCAGATACCGCGGAGCCGACGTGTAAGTTATAACGGGATCGCGTGGGTGCGGGTAAAACTGCAAATTACTTGGCGGAATCCACTGATAGATTTGATACGCTTCGTGAAACCATTTGATTACAAGTCCGTTTTCATTTTCGTCAATCTGGTAGGCACAGGTCAAGTCCACCGGTCCGGTGCCGTTGCGCACAGCCATCGGCACGTCCAAAGATTTTATCGAAGAACCACGAACCCCTGCGAAATATTTTTCGACAATTTCATTATACGAACGTATAATTTCAAGTCGTAATATTCGTCAACGATAAATCCGACAATCGTCGCAAGGATCAATATCAATGAAAAATCATCATTCAACCGTCGTTCACACAGAGAAGTGGGAAATTTCCAGATTAATATTAGCTCGTCGCACGTACAACTTTACCCGGACTATTCTTAGAATTACAATTTCTTGAATCATACTGCGACATTACGACGCGAAATAACGCGCGCGTTTAGAGATGTTTGCCAAAAAATCAGGAAGAAATTCTAAATAAGTTCCGAGAGATCGGGAGAGTGGATAGATATAAATTAATAATATAATAATTAGAAGCCGGATAAGAACTGTAACAGAAATTTATATTAGAAATTAAATCTACGTTGCGTCTCCCTGGACTGAATATTACTCGGCCGTAATTCATTCCCGTATCGCAATCACCTCGATCGTACACTTTCGAATTTGAGATACAAGTTTGCACAACACTGACACACGTTCGAACGGGAGCGACGGTTTCCCGCGGATCGTCGCGGGATCGGTATAACTCACCCGAATAATACTCGAATATTAGGAGAACGATTAACGAGGGCGAGACCGTGCGTGATATCGACGGCATTCTTTCCAAGGTCCCTTTTCACACTGGTGCACAATTAAATACGGCTCGTCTAACTCATGTTACACCATAGCCGATACGATTCTGCGCAGCGTTAGGTATCGCTAGCCTCGTGTGTCCTACACACGTTCCGCAGACTGGCCAACGCTGGCCAACGCTGGGGTGCGCTCAGGAATTACGCCTAGGTAACTCTGGGCTATAGCTTGCGTTACGTATACTGTAGTAAATGTGTACATCGGAGTTATCTAAGCGTAATTCCGGAACCCCTGCGTCTTGCCGTCCCGCGGATATGAACGAAGAATCCGGAACGGAAGGAACTGATCCTTGAATCGGGAAGTAATTCTTTATAAAGTTTCTTTTGAAAGTGAATGTACAGGAGGCTCTCGAGACTCGCGTAGATACTGATCGACTTTGAAATAAAAAGCGAAGAAAATTAATGAAATTTACAAAGTAGTCGTAATTGCTGCAATAGAGAGTATTACAATCAAGATATCAGGAAAGAAAATTATATTCTGTTAATTAATTTGTCTACATTTCAATAATTACACACACACACACACACATATATATAATTAATTATATAATTCGAAAGAATATAATTATATATATATGTGTGTAATTATTAAAATGTAGACAAATTAATAACAGAAGATAATTTTCTCTCCTGAATTTTAACGTTGCTTTTTAAATATTATTAATATAT
>NW_017305179.1:663702-682221 GCF_001594115.1 Trachymyrmex septentrionalis
ATATCAAAACTTAAAATAAAAGACGAAAGTTATTTTTAATCAAATCTTCCTATTTCGACACTACCGAGACATAATATTAATTGCAATAATCAATATATGGACAAACCGAATCGGCACACAGTCTATTAAGATCTGATATAATTATATTTGCATATTCACTTATAAATTATTACTAATTGTAAGACCCAAATTTGTGTTTATAATAAGCGTTTCTATATATTTCATTTAATATTTTTAAAAATAAAATTCTATTTATATGTAGATATATAATTTTTGTAAAGTACATTTAAAAAGAAACTGAAAATGCAAACATACTATAAAACATATTAAAATATCCAAATGCATTAAAATATATAATATATTTCAAATTTAAACAGACTTTTTATTATTACGCTTAATGGCAAAAACAAAGAATTCAAATATATTATAATTAATAGATTATGAAAATAAGATAACAAGCAAATTGTATGAAAGTTCTCAATGTTACAATTTTACATATTTTGTAATTACAATAAAACAACAATCATCGTAAATTGCTGTTATTTACAAAGAATCGAAAATTAAATTATCGTACAGTTAATCAAAAGAGTCAGAAGTAAATTTGTAAACGATCAGTGCAAGGAAAAGTCACATTATTATATCCGAGTTACTTATCTGAGAACGTAAGCAAGATTCATATAAAAAAATTAATTAATATTTAGAACGAAGGAGACATCAGAGGCAGAATTAAAGCGCGCCTAACTTCAAGCCGCAGCACGACGTGCATCAACGGGAATACTAACGAATGTGTTTTACCGCGAAACTTCGCGGAACGTGGCGAAACAGTTAATCAAATGAAAAGTGTATCTTCCCGCATCCTGCGAAAGGATTGAGCGAGTAAACTCGATCGAACGGCGTTAATTGATCTGTATCGTCGATCGATTGCAAAGACATTTGATCGACTGAAAGTGCCACATTTTTTTGCGAAAAGCCTGCTTATATGAAGATAGATATTGCACATTCCCGTTGAAACTATTAGAAGACAACAATAATAAATAATGCTCATTTCTATCAATATAAATTAACTTTAATCTCGATTTAATTCACTCTTTATCTTATCTAATAAATAGAAAAGAATAAAACGTCAAATAAATCGAGATTAATAACATTTCTAACTGTATCGTTCCTGCTGTCTATTTACGATTATATAATTATGATTTTCATACAGATTCTATTTTGTAAGTTAATTGAGTGTTGTGGATTATTTCAAGATCTTTGGATCATCCCTACGCTCCCCAACGTTACCGGAAGAAATTATGAGCGTCGATCATGTGAGTTTGTTGTAGTTTCTTCGATGTAAGATAGTTGATGGCTTGATGGTGGATATCTACAAGTGGTCGGAATTCGAATATATTATAGTTCTCGTTCAGCTCGTTCGAGATCATAGCGCAGTGCTGCATATGTTGAAACGGATACCGGCAACCTCAAGAGGCATCGATTTTCCTTGTATTTTCGACTATTCAACGATAATCGAACTGATCCAAAGTGATTGAACAACACGAGTAAGTTAGGCATCATACACGAAGAACGTGTCCCATCGTCTGGGATTGTTTGTTTATTCTCTCCTTTTTTTTGTATATTTGCTCGTGTCGCAGCATGTGAGATTAGTGTAGCGCTGTCTCAGCAAATCCTGTAACGTTGTAACACGATACTCACGTATCAGAAATCTAACCACAAAGTACTGGTGAGTTACATGGAACATTGGTAGTAGACGATTTAAGAAAGCTTCAAAAGTTTCTGAAGCTTATCGAACATATCAAGGCATCCATTTCCTTCCTGCAACGATATTGAATCGTAAAACGCTTTTTTCTGGTAGTGTATAAAATAAATCAATTTTCATACACTTTGTATTATAATATGAGGTTTTATATTTCTACATTCTTTAAATGGATACATATGATGTAATAAGTTGGAATGAAATAAATATACATTTTATTTCAATTTATTACATCCTGTACATCAGTTCAGAGAATGTAGGAATAAAAAACAAACTTTTAGATTGAATCGGATTGAATAAATGTAGGGAGTCAAATTCATTTTAATTTATGAATTAATAGGCCTTGTTCTTTTTGGCTGAACTTTTGAACTTTAGTTCAGTCAAAAGAACAGACCTAATGATGGTCTATGAATCTTGAGCAATTATTATAAATACATATAAATGTAAAATACTTATAAATCGAATTATTTCTACGTTTAATTCATTTCTTATCTCTATTATCTAATAGGAAGGATAGCATATAAAAAAATTTATTTAGGTATATACTGCATTAAGCATAATGTTGCATTTAGTATGATTGTAATAAGAAAATCTTAATTTTGGAATAATTTATCTACAGTTTATCAATACAACACAATATACTATTTATGCTTCTACTTTTTGAATACTTTATACATATGAGAAAGAAAAGCTTTATTTCAATCATATGGGATATATTTCAGGTTAATTTTAAATAGAAAAATTTCTATTATTTTTGACAATGGATGACAATTGGGAAAGTGATAATAAAACATCATCAAGAAGATATGATCGAGGTTATGATCATAGGAGAGGAAATAGAAGGGAACGAGGAAGTCAATTTTATAGACGCTCTAACAGATCATTTGGGGATAACAATGACTCGAATAAACAAAGTTACAATAATGATTCATATAGAAAGAGTGATGAAAAGTCAAATAGTACAAATGGATTGGTTATGTATATTGATAGCAATAACATTGGAAGACTCATCGGGAGGGGTGGCAGCAAAATTAAAGCTCTACAAGAAGATAGTGGTGCTAGAATTAATGTAAATAAAATATCTAAAACAATGTAATAAAATATGCATTGTACAATTTAATCCATTATATTCAATCCTATATTTAATATATATAACTGATTTTCTTTATCTTTACATAGATCGACAAACAACATAATGAAAATGGACAGAGTGCTGTGACATTAACTGGTACAGATAATGCACAACAACGAGCTAAAAGTTTAATAGAGGAGTTATTAATTGAAAGAGGTGGAACTGAAAGAAATAATACACACGAAAATGAATCTGCGCAAAAAATATCTCAGCCTGAGGAAAAGGAAGAAATTGATTGGGCTAATTTTGATTGGAACAAGGCTAATGAAGAATATGTATGTTTCACACGACAATAAAAGATAAATTATAATATAAGTGAGTACACAAGTATAACAATTGTTTTTATAGGAGGAGCGTCAGAGGCAAAAATGGGCGGCTTTACCTCCTATTATAAAAAATTTTTACAAAGAAGATCCAGCCATTGCTAATATGCCACAGTCAGTGGTAACTCATTTCAGGAAAACTAACAATAACATAGAAGTTAGACATGTTTTTGAGAACACAGGAGGTTCTGATGAAAACATGAAAATACCAAATCCTGTGCAAACTTTTGAACAAGCTTTCCATGTAATAAAGCAATTGAATTTATAAATTCATTTATTATTTTAACGCAAATACTGATATGTTACTTCATTTATATTGCAGGCGTTTCCAGATATCCTTAAGGAAATACGAAAACAAAACTTTGAAAAACCAAGTCCTATACAATGTCAGGCGTGGCCTATTCTACTGAGTGGTCAGGATCTCATTGGTATAGCGCAAACTGGAACAGGTTCGATTGTTTTTATTAAGACTTGAGAAACGATAGGCATATGAATACATCAAATATGATAGAGAACATCACGATCAAAATTAGATGTTTCGAATAGTAATATATATATTCTTTATTAAATCAATTTATTTCAAATATGATTGCACGCCGATAACCGAACTTTCAACACACAATCAATCCGAAAATGCTAATAATCCCCTAAATTAAATTAGAATTATTCGAAACGTCAAATGGCTTGCCGCTCGGTGCGATCTGTAGATCTGAATTCAATCCCACCTACGCTTATTAGATTTACGCGATTTTTCGCGTTTTATAAAGAGCTAAAAATAGCTCCACCTGGTAATTAAGAGACTAAGCTTAACGTCTTTGTCTGCCAGCATTGATCAGCATCTTCGCCAATTAGTACCCAAATTTGTAACATCCTCGAAGTTTTTGATGAAACATTATATAGATTTTGCATCCACAATTAAAAATCAAATCAATTTATTCGAATATTTATTAAAACAATTAATTGTTTCAATATAAATATTAAATGAATTGATTTGATTTCTGTATATATAGAATAAAATACTTGGTTTATAATACTTTACAAGAAATAGAAAAATATGTTTTACATATTATGAAGAGATATATATTACTTCGAGAAACCTAGAATCGATTGTTTTTATTTTGCGATCTATTATATGCGCCTAAGTGTAAGAGGATAATTATGATTTCAGGAAAAACTCTTGCTTTTTTACTGCCTGCTTTGATCCACATCGATGGGCAAGTAACTCCACGCGACGAACGTTCTGGGCCAAATGTTCTTGTTATGGCTCCAACAAGAGAATTGGCATTGCAGATCGAAAAGGAAGTAGGAAAATATTCTTATCACGGCATTAAAGCGTAAGTTTATTCCGAATAATATGTACTTATATCTTTTAACTTCATAATATCTTTTAATTGTAAATTATTTAAGGGTGTGTGTATACGGTGGTGGAAATCGCAAAGCACAAATAGACACTGTGACAAAAGGTGTGCAAATTGTAATTGCAACTCCCGGAAGATTAAACGATTTGGTTCAAGCAAATATATTGGATGTGTCGGCTGTGACGTATCTTATACTCGATGAAGCAGATCGTATGTTGGACATGGGTTTCGAACCTCAAATTCGTAAGACTCTTCTAGGTGTACGACCAAATAGACAAACTATCATGACAAGGTATATATATATATGTCATATTTTAAAAAAATTCTTACCACTTTTAAAAATGGGATTCGTTTAAGGAAAAGAGAAAAAAATTTAATCATAATTTTTTGTCCTTTTAGAATATATATATTTTTTATTTCTATTTATAAAATTTATTAGATATTTTACATCTTTAAATAAATAATTTGTATTACCTCTCTCTAGAATAATTCAAAATATATAGTCTAAAAATTCATGTATAATATCAATATTATATTATAATTAATAAATATTATCTAATAATGATACTTATCTTTTTCAGCGCTACGTGGCCCCAGGGTGTAAGACGCTTAGCCCAGTCATACATGAAAAATCCGATTCAAGTATTTGTTGGATCACTTGACTTAGCAGCTGTTCATTCTGTAACACAGAGGATTTACATGATTAATGAAGACGAGAAAATAGATATGGTTAGTGATGTCACATATGTTTATACTAAATTGATACAAATTATTTTTAAGATGTTATATTAGTTTATTATTATCGTTAATGTATTGTAGATGCATCAGTTTTTCCAAGAAATGGGTCCTCAAGATAAAGTCATAGTATTTTTCGGTAAGAAATCAAAAGTGGACGATGTCTCTAGTGATCTGGCTTTAACGAATATCGATTGTCAGAGTATTCATGGCGATAGAGATCAATCAGATAGAGAACAAGCATTAGAAGATCTGAAGACTGGAGCCGTTCAGATCCTTCTCGCAACCGACGTGGCTAGTCGAGGAATCGATATTGAAGATATTACGTAAGTTTTACATACATTATATTATTCAAGATATGACATCAATATGTTTTTGTTCTCATTTTAGACACGTACTGAATTATGACTTCCCACGGGATATAGAGGAATACGTTCACCGAGTCGGTCGTACTGGACGCGCAGGTCGAACAGGTGAAAGTATCACTTTTATGACAAGACAGGATTGGCACCATGCTAAAGCACTCATTGATATTCTTGAAGAGGCTAATCAGGTTAATAGATATACAAGGAATATTTTAATTCTTGTCAATTTTGTGTAGAGTCCACCAATTTGTACTCTTTATTTCAGGAAGTACCTGAGGAAGTATATAAAATGGCTGAAAGATATGATGCATGGAAAAAGAAAAAAGAACAAGAAGATCCATACGGAAGAGGCAACAGAGGCGGTAGACGCGGCTATCGTAGGATGTAAAATGATTAATTAATGATGCTAAGACTTAGGTTACATTGTGTTTAGTATAATCAATACCAGATTTAACACATACACATTGTGATACTATTTTTAGTCCATACAACTTTGAAAAGACTAATTTCATAAAACAAAACAGTATTCTTTTTCTTTATTTTTTTGTTGATTGTCAAAATTAATTATACATGATCAATATCTATTATAACTCGAATGTCTCATTGAAATATTAATATTTAAAAAATGCTTGCAACAATTAGAATAGCGATGCACTGTAAATCAGCGACATTTAATTATACTTTTTTAGTTATTAATTGCGAAATATAATTTTGTACTACAAAGTATTATTATTAAATATGCTAATTAGCATATCTTTTGTTTCTCATCTAAGTTCTCTCTCTATACACCATATTTTATATTTGTTCAAAAGATTGTTTATGTTTATGATATTCGAAGTTAATGAAAATATTTTTTTACTTACAATCAGTCAATTCATATTTATTTTTTAATCCACAACACATTATTTCAGATATATAACATAAATAAATATATTATTCATATGTTAAAAAATACGCAAATGAGTAGCAAGAATATTTTATCAGAGATGGCATCACTAAAAATGTGTTATGAGAACATAATAATTTTACTGTAACTTTTTTTAAAAGTAATTCTACATACATATTATCCAATCGATTTTATATCTTCTGATATATCAAATCTTTTATTATAAAAAAAAGTATTGCGTTAGATTTGAAATTATAGTAAAATACAGCAACACTTTAAATAAAAAAAAAACAAGTTCATTCAAATTGATTCATAAAATTCAAGATACCTCTGTTTCATTCATATCAACATCTAAGTAAAGGTTTCACAAAAATACATAACTATCAAGATAAAATATGATAAAATAAGATGTATAATGTATTAAGTAGCTATTTCGCTAAGAATTCAAAAGACGCAACCATTTAGAAAAAACGAATGTTGGAGCTTAAGCATATAGTGAATTCAGTTGTAAACTTTGAAGTTTTTCGTTCTCGTGTATTTCTCAGCGAAGATTTTACCACTCGGAGTCGGTATTGAGAACGCTATGTCATCCAACGACATCACGTAACCATAGAAGAATTTGGCTCTGAAATATAAACGAGGAGATATTTTGAACAATGCAAGACTTCTTCGAAGAAAGTCGACATATATGTATTAACGTGCAATTTACCTCAAAGTATCGACGAGTTTAGTGGCTATACCCCGTTTGCGATGACTCATCGCAGTCCAGACGACGTTTATGCCACATTTCGTAGGTGTACTCTCTGCGGTGCAACAGTTAAGTTCAATTAGTTCAGGAATCATACGAAACGCCGTTTTGATGTGTTCTGCCACCAATACTCCGAGAACGTTTTTCTCACATATATACAAGAAAATCTGCAAAAAATGCATTTTTATCAATTTCTATATTAAATTCGATGGTATGTGATAAAAATAATGTGTTTGTAAAATATAAATGTTTATGTGGTAAAAATAATGAGAATAAGATAGCATATACTTGCCTTTTTATTCTGATAATTCGAAATATTCATGTCTGCCAGTCCCAAATCTCTATCTACAACGTCCAAAATTTCCAATACTTTCTTCCAATGTTGCTTGGGATCATGTGGCTCGATCAAGATTATTCTACTGGAGGTAAAAGGATCCTCCAATATAACACGTTCGTTCTTCCAACCCTGAAATATGTGTAAAAAAAAATATTTAAATATAGTATCTGTAGTAAAATATAGTATTCACTTTACAGGCACAAATGTAACCTACATGGAATTTTAAAGTTCGTACGCTATTGTGATAATTCAAGTGAGCATTTTCATCTTCAGCATCGCCCATTTGGTACACAACATTACATTCTGGACACTGAGTGGCGCCAAAACGTTTTTGACCAGCGTCTAGCTGATACTGATCTTCTGCACCACCTCCTTTTGCAGATATCTGCCATTGCATATTTCTTTTTGTTGCTTTTGTAGTCTTGGCATTACCTGTCTCTCTAAAACAAAGTTAAAACATATATCTTGTTAAAACAGATTTAAAGAATTTTTAAAATTATCTTTGCACGACTTAAAATATTTTTTCAAAAAGACAATCGTGTACAAAAAATATAAATTATATAAACGGGATTAAAATATTAAGAAATTAATATATAACAAAATAATATAAAATTAATATAATAGAAAAGCAAAAAGATATAATTTTGTGGAAGTCAAAATCTTACGGATAAATGTAAGATTCGAGATTTATAACTCACAAACGTACTCAAAAATATTGTCAGGTACAGAATATCCTTTGGTAAATAACGGAAAATATCTTTTTTCGGTGTTCTCTTCGATTTCTTTTTCTTTTTCCTTTTTATTATTATTATTATTATTATTATTACTATTATTAGCGTTATCAAGTGAAAGATTTCCAAAGTTATTCAAAGGAGCAGCATCCGTAATGTTCATCGTCGAAGTCATGTTGCTAAGCTCGGTAGCTGGAGACATAATCGTGTCTTTCGACAACATTGTCGTCGATTGTAATGGAGAAAATGCGTTCGCTATATGGGTCAATGATGTCATCGTATCGTACTCATCGTTCGCCCAGTCATCCTCTAGAATTCTCAGGAGATCATTAACTTTTTCTTGATGCAATGTAGCTTCAACTTCCGGTTCGTCAACGATTAGATCGGTGACATCCAGAGAGACGTTCACAGTTTTCAGCTTTTGCTTATGTGCATTCAATGAAACGCGTTTCTGATTCTCTTTCAATTCAATTTTACCATCCGTGACCTTCAACTTAATCTTATCATTCACCGTTATCGTAGCTGCCTGATTTGATCTGATCGTCCTGTTGGTTTTAAAAAATCGCTTATTCTCGTCGATCATTGGCGACGGGGGGGCCCTTTCTGCAATCATGTTTGCTTCCATCGATTGAGTTTCTTCCACAGGTGGACTCTTGCTTGAAGCTGTGAGATTCTGCGTAATATGTTGTTCCTCATTCTTCAATGTCTCTGTATTCACCTTAGGCTTCGGCTTTTTGATCCCATGGCCCACACCAGCGTTTATCTTACCAAATCTCCGCTTCTTTGTCAATGAACGTCTACTGCTGTTTTGTGAAGGTAAACTTCGTCTCTTTTTAATGTCGCTGCTCTTGTAATTACTGAAAGGCCGCTCGGACTTCACGTTGCCACTGTAAAATGTTTTTGTACTTAATGAGAAATCCTTTAGGCTACTGTATTCGTGTTTCCTCTCCTGAAACAACGATGCTCTCGCTCTAGGCACGAAGCCGTCGTCTCCCTTAAACAGTTTCGTTGGTTTTGCCCCCGACTGCTCGCGCGCACGCCTCTTTAATGTGTTCTCCTTCTGTTCAGGCGAGAAACCCACGCTCGTTTCAATCGTGCTGAAAGACTTTCGTCTGTGCAGCTTTGGCAACGGAACTGTTTTGCTTACAGAACTCAACGGCGTTGTTTGCTTGCTCTCGGGGGTTCTGCCCTTTCGAGGTGTTTCTGTGATACTTTGATTCTGTATCTCTGTGGCGAAGCTTCGCTGGGGTGTCTCTGGTACTATTCCGATCATTTGTTCTGTGTTTGTCTTCGAGCGTTGTGGTGTCAACTGACCCATCAGTTCCCTTGGACTGGATGGCAACGATCTCTGAAAGCGGCTAGCAGAAACCATTTTACATCTTGGTGAATTTCTAGCCTCTCTGGTGACTTTTTTGAGTGACTTAAAGGGTGACATGCGTTCCTCCGTGTTGAATCTTAAACGATCCCAGGACACAGACGTATTGAAGACGATTGACTTTTCAGGTGTTGCGAGTGGAGACACAAATTCTCTGCCTGAGGAACTCTGATCGCTGATACTTGGACTTCGATCAGTGAGAGCCAAAGGTGACATGGGTCCCAAATCTGATTCATCTTCTGAGAACTTGTCATTTCTTATATGCTCTGTATCTTGAGAAACGCTCTTTTTAGCAGATTTATCACTGGATGGTGCAAAGAGACATTTCTGGGCTCGTCGCGGAGTACAAAGTAACTTTCCTGGACTGCTATCCATTGTCTAATAACTCTCTAAAATTTCAATCTGAAATAAATATTTTAAGATCAGAATAATTAAGATTTCTCAAGTAAATCTAAATTAAATTGACTCTGATAGCAAAAAATTAAAATCACAATTATTGATAAGCTGAAAATATATACAGATAATGGAAAAATTAAAGAGAATTCACGTTAAAATTTTTGACATATATTTATCAAGTTTCTGAGAATAAGATTAACAAACATTGATAAATTCAGTCATTTGCATTACATTGGATTAGTGTACATTTAATCCTTAGTATACACAATGATTTTTCAGTTTTTTATTAGTGTTTCTATAATTATTATAGAAGCACTATCTTTTATTATACATAATTGTTTAAAACGTTAATATGCTTTTACATATAGCTTCACTAATTTCATGTATGACGGATCTTAATATAAACTTCGTTTTTAATATAAATTTAAAGTACTTAATGCAAATGATCGAATTTGTTGTGACAGTTAATCGCACAAATGTTTAAGAAGAAATTGGAAAAAGTATTTTTCGTACAAATTAACCTAAATAAACCGGTGAATTCGGCAAAGCAATTTCTACACGTCGAAGATCCTCGATGACTGATAACAATACGACTTTCGGCGTGCGAATAATGTGCACTAATATTCTTCAAAAATATCCGAAATCAGCGTATTTCTTATATAAGTTTACGTTCAGGATGCGTCAACAAATGCGCGGGAAAACAGCCCAGAAAATTGAATGCAATGTACGAATATCTCATTTCTGATCATTTCTGATAAAACTTTTGTAACAAACGATTGCGCAGAGTTGAGCTGCGCAGTGCATTGTTTGCGCATGCGTTTCGATTTTCGCGCTAAACTTTTGTATGGATAGTCGTGGCATAAACTTGAGATCGGCCATCCTAGCTTTTTCTCGTGAAAAGTTTAAAATAAAAGTCCGTGTGATTGTAAAAATAATTAAGAGTAAGAAACTGATAATACAGTACCACCGACGAGATACTATTAAAGACCGACATTCTTACGGGAGTTGGCGTCCTTGTGAATATTGAAATAATTAAAAGTTAAAAACTGAAAATATTGTACTAACTTTATGATTTATTAGTTTAGTGGACGTATTTATGTATTTAGAACTCAATAATACTTTATTTTTCTTTAAAATTGTGATTTCAATGCTGTCATCAAAGTTCGATTATCAACAGAGATGATAACTGCAGAGAAAAAATCGTAATTTTTCTGCAATATATAGAAATTGTAGGTTTACAAGTATACATATTTATTTATGGAACATTTATGTAATAAAAAATCATGAATTTAATGTATGAACCAAATATTTATGTTAATAATAGCAAATTTATATCAATTGTCGATAATGTCAGCGTTCTTTAATTACTTCCAGGCCCTTGGGGCCCTTTTTATCGGGCCCGCCGAAAATTTACCCAGGGTTGACGGTCTTTAATAGTATCTCATCGGTGATAGTACTAATTTTTTAATAATTTACTAATATCCTGATGTTTTGTAAACATATATATATATTTAAAATTCAATAATACTCGATTTCTATTGAAAACTGCGATTTTAATGTTATTGTCCGAGTTTGATTATCAATAGAAATGGTAACTGTAAAAAATTGTAATTTTACAGCAATATATAATGTATATTATACATTATAAGTATATTTATTTATTTATTTATGAACATTTATTTACATATTTATTTATAAAACATTTATATAATAAAAATCATGAATTTAACAATGTGTATTATTTAAATATAATTGATAATCAAACTTAGACTATATCATTAAAATTACACCTTTAAATAAAAATCGAATATTATTGAATTTTATACGTATATGCATGTCTATAAAACTCTCTCTAATAAATCATAAAATTAGTATTATATTATTAATTTCTTATTCAATCAATTAAATTTAAAAACTTCGAAGTATCTCGAAGGTGATTTCGGAAATCGAGAAATTCGAAGAAGAATCGTTTTGTTTGCTCACTCGACTCTCTATCAGAAGATCAGAGTTATGGTGGAAGATCGGAGTTATGACTGACGGAATATAACCTATGTCCCGTGTTGATTGTCATTCATTGTCATCATGACAAATGTAAATAAAGAAACGATACTTTGATGATTTGTCATAATATAATTTTGCGCTTCTCATCCACGTTATTATGCCATAAATTGTAAATTGTGTCCAAAGTGCTCACAAAATTGTGACACGACATCGTGGATTATTGTTAATAAGATTGTAAACATTGAAAAAAAAAACAAGGGAAAGTTGTGCTTTTCTATTTACATTGTTAATTCCTTCCACTGATAATGGAAAAACGAAACGTTCTATTTATCTACTGCGCTTTTCTTACTCTTCAAAGTATTTGTAAGTTAAACTTATTCCGATTATACTGTCATTTTTTTAACTAGCACCCCACAAGTTGATTCGCGATCAGCATGAAAAAATTGAAATTCCCTTTAAAGGAAAAAATCTGTATGCATCGAAATATCTTTTTTGTATCTCTCTAGAAAAGGACATCCTTTCAGTTTAAATAGGTGGAACTAAATACTTCGATTTTTCTTCAAATTCTTATTTTCCTTTCTTCTGTAATTATATTAAAAGATTTAACGAATTTTCTTGAACTTAATCTTGATAAGATATTTAATGTTTACTTATTTATGATTAAAAAATACATAATCTGTTTTAATAATTTGTTATTATCGCAAATCGACTTGTGCAATTATATCAGTTATTCTTTTATCTAATATTATGAAAACATTATTAATAGGTGGACTTCACAGAAGCTTGAAATATTATGAAACAATTCATAGTACTCACTTTCAACATAGGGTTTTAAAACGAGGTATTCAGCATAGCTATCATCCATATAACAGAATAAGTGAATTAGAATTTTATTCACATGGGCGGTAAGATATTTAATTATTTCATTATTTAATATATTATAAGAGATGTTCTCCATTTTATTAACATTCTTTTAATCTTTTTCAACTACAGCCATTTTCGATTAATTTTAACACCTAGAAGAGAAGTTATACATTCCAACTTCAAGGCATATGAGGTCAATGCTGATGGAAAGGAGAAAACTGTACATTTAGGTATGGTATAATTTGGCAAAACAGTAAATAAGTATATTTCATAGTATTATTTCATAGATCATGATAATTTTTATCACGGCCGAGTGTTTGGAGAAATTGAGTCTCATGCTCAGATGCATATTGATGATGGTATCATGACAGGTAGTATAACAATTTTGGATGAAACCTTCCACATTGAAGTGAGTATACCTGCCAAGCCAAATAATAGCTTATAATAATAGCTTAATAAAAGTTTGTGATATGATTGCAAATTATCTGAGTAAATAATGAGAAGCAACGAATTAATTAAAACTTAAAAAAATTAATTTTAAAAGTTTGAGACAATTACATTAGATAATTACAAATTACATAATTTTTGAATTACATAATTTATTATCGTATTCTTATCACACTTGATTATCTGAACAGATTGTCTGTTATCTACAATCAAGAAGTTTATGTTTTAGCCATCCTGGAGGCACCTTTCTCATTTAGATAATCAAACGATGATTATTTATAAATCTTCCGATGTCAAACTCAGTTGGGAGCATTATCAAGATGGAGAAGGTCATACACATGGAACTCCAAAGACCTGCGGTTACGTTAAAGAAGATATAAGTATGACTTTATTTATAAATATAAATAATATACAATTTTTTATAAAATAACATATAACATATTTTGCCCTTTTTATTAGTTCCCAACATTGTAATATTATTTTTTGCCACAGATTATACTTTAAATGACAATTCTGAGGAGGATGATACAGAAATGGATAATAGCAGTAGTAGGGTGAAAAGGCAAACAGAGACTTACGAATATACACCGACAAAAACAAGATGCCCATTACTACTAGTCGCCGATTATCGGTTTTACCAAGAAATGGGCGCCAGCAGTACAAAAACTACAATTAATTATTTGGTAAGCGTAACGGTACGCAATTATAATATATTTATTTATAATCATATATTAACTTATTCCACAGATAAGTTTGATTGATAGAGTACATAAGATTTACAATGACACTTTATGGCAAGAGCATCAAGAGGAAGATGGTTTCAAAGGAATGGGTTTTGTTATTAAAAAGATCGTCGTTCACAGTGAGCCGACACGAGTGAGAGGTGGTGAAACACATTACAATATGGTTCGCGAGAAATGGGACGTCCGTACATTGCTCGAGGTTATTACATGCAACTTGAAGAATAGTATCTTTAAAATTAACTGCTTTAATTATTAATCAATTTTTTAATATAATTGGCTTGTTAATTAGCGTTTTTATATTTTATCAATGCAACATTGAAATTAATTGTCATTTCTCATGATATTATTGTATTAATATAGGTATTCAGTCGAGAATATAGCCATAAAGATTTCTGCTTGGCTCACTTGTTTACTGATCTCAAATTCGAAGGTGGTATCCTCGGATTAGCCTATGTAGGGTCTCCTCGTAGAAATTCGGTGGGAGGTATCTGTACACCAGGTACATTAAAAGCATTTTGTATTCTTTGTGTTACTCTAATATTATATAAAATATGTAGCGATGTTTATATGATATTGGATCTCATAATTGAATAAAAAAATTGATATTCTATAGAATATTTCAAAAACGGATATACATTATATTTGAACTCGGGACTGAGTTCCAGCAGAAATCATTATGGACAGAGAGTGATTACAAGAGAAGCCGATTTGGTTACAGCACATGAATTCGGTCATAATTGGGGTTCCGAGCATGATCCGGATATCTCAGTGAGTTATAATTCAAATATCTCTATATAAATATGCAAGTTATTTTTGAAACTTGATGAAATAACATTAAATAATTCGTATAATAAATCTAAGAATTCAGACAGTAAAGAAAAAAAGAATCATGAGTCGCAAAGGAAGTTTTTGTTAAAAACATATAAAATTTTATATATATTAAGTTTTATAATGTGTTTTTATATCTTTATTTCACAAACTTTTCTTTTTTCATAATTCTCAAAGCTGGAATTTAATTTTAATGATATTATTGTATGTAGGAATGCAGTCCAAGTGCAAGTCAAGGTGGATCTTACTTAATGTATACCTACAGTGTTAGTGGCTATGATGTAAACAACAAGGTGGAGTATATGCTCGTAGTTTCTATCACGAATCATTATTTTTTAAATAAGGAATCAATATTTTATCTTACTATGTTTATATTTGAATTTATTTTTTACACTTTTTTTTATAGATTTACGTTTTTTTTCTTAGAGATTTTCTCCATGTAGCTTGCGATCCATCAGGAAGGTCCTGCAAGCTAAATCTGGACGCTGTTTCTCAGAGCCGGAAGAATCATTCTGTGGTAATTTGAGAGTCGAGGGCGACGAGGAGTGCGACGCAGGTCTCTTGGGAACAGAAGACAATGACTCGTGTTGTGACAAAAACTGTAAGCTTCGAAGTAATCAAGGAGCAGTTTGCAGGTAAGCCATCTACAATACCTACCGTATCTATTTTTTCTTTCACTTTTTACAATAAAAATCCTTAGGCTATTTATATTCAACATTATTTAATGGCGCTCGTTTTGTTTCTTCCAACAGTGACAAAAACTCTCCTTGCTGTCAGGGTTGCGCGTATATGCCTGCGGGCGTAAAATGCCGTGATGCGCAATATGCTACTTGCGAACAGGAATCACGCTGCACTGGTGCGTCTAGCGAATGTCCGAGATCTCCGCCCATGAAAGACGGCACTGATTGTCTCGAACGTGGTCAATGCCGTCTAGGCAAATGCGTACCATATTGCGAGACTCAAAATTTACAAAGCTGCATGTGCGATACTAGTACGTACTTTATTTTAAGTACTGGATACCTACAAATATAAGTGGAAATATTTCATTATGTTAATTCATCATTTTTTCATTAGGAACAGAAGCAATTCTTGTTTTATAACTCATTTCTACAATTTTGCTGTTGATTGCGAAAATGCTTATTAATTGTGCAATTAATGAAAAACCAATTATTATTTTTAAAATTTTTAATCTTATATTATACTTTATTCTGTGATTTCAAAATTAAAGATTTGTATATTATTCTATAAAGATATTTTTATGATTATTGAGAGAAAGTCAAAAGACTAATTATATTATACAATTAATTTTGTACTGAAAGATATAACTATTGATATAATTATTATTAATAGTTCTCGATGCGTGTAAGAGATGCTGCAGAATGAATTTGAACGAGACGTGCTTCCCAATAGACCAGCAAGACATTTTACCCGATGGGACACCATGCATTCAAGGTTTTTGCAACAAAGTAAGATATATCATAGTAATTAATTTGATAAAAGCAATGTTGCAAATTCTGTTGTCTAATATATTATAAGCATCTTTTTAGGGCGTTTGTGAGAAAACAATTCAGGACGTAGTGGAACGATTCTGGGACATCATCGAGGATATAAATATCAACAAAGTTATGCGCTTTCTGAAAGATAATATAGTGGGTGCTGTGATAATCATCACTGCCGTTATATGGATACCGGCGAGTTGCGTTATCAGTTACATCGATCATAGACGCGTGAAAGAGAGCGAAAAAAAGTGGCAGTGGAAACACACGGACGAGCTCATTCATCCGGAGGAGCCGAGACAAGTGATATATGTTGGCGGTCAGCGTCAACAAAGAGTACAGCATGTCATGCATCAATCGTGAATTTGCATTACATATTTCGATATCTAGTCAAACTTATATCAGGTGATATATATTTATGATGATTATGATATATATCTGTTTGAAATGACAAAATATTGTAAATATCTTTATTTTCTATGTTATACATATGCATATGTAGTTTCCACATAATTTCTGTAAGATTTTGAACGAATTTTATAGTTGAACGAACGAACGAAACATTCCTGTAGTCCAAAGAAATTAATAGTTCGTATTTAAGAATTAGATATATATAATGTTTTTTACTATTATCATTTTTTGATACTACGTATATCAAACATTAATTCCACCAAAGTAGATTAACTTTAATCTTGATTCAACTTATTCTTTATCTTTTTCTAGTTTTAAGAATTAGAAAAAGATGAAGAGTTGAACTAAGATTAAAATTAATTTGCATTGGTTAAAACGGATATAAATCTCTCGCTCTTTTTAAAGTATTACTTACCTTTCTATCTCTAAGGTTGGCATGTGTTACTTAATTATTAGAATATGACTGCCATGTTACATTAATATATTACAGTATTTAAATCAACAAAGATCAAGAGAATGTGAAAACATTTGCTTTATAATTCCAAATATTGTATAATTACTTTAACAAAAACAGATATAAATCATGTTAATACAATAACATTAAAAAAAAAATAATTCTAATATTTAGAATACTGAAAAAAATATCTAAAGGGGCAAAATTATTTTGAAATTCCCATCATAAATTTTCCTATTATCTTGTATGGATTTTCGGAAATGCATTCTTTGAAATATACTGATTATCTGTTAAATAATAATTATGTAAATTAAAATAAAACACATTAACATCTTTAGCATTATTTTTATGCATCTTTCCCAGATGCAAGATTATTACTCGAATTCAGTCATGCCTTATATTTAAGGCTTCCTTAAATTTATCTTTAGATACTCTACGAATTATTTCATTGACTGCTATGCATCTAAAAATAAATTTAAGAAAGCCTTAAGTACAAAGTCTGACTATGAATACGGGCATATGTTCTTGAGGTTAGTTTTGGCACGTGTTCTCGATTTATTCACGTGTACTGACAAGTATTTCAAGTATGCTCATTGGTCCCTGGATAGAGACTCCGCTGTCCGAAAATTTTTCTTTCTCACAATTAATCCATAGATCTGTTCGCGTTGCTCGCACTTTTTGCACACAGTATCTTCGCTTTCTCTCTTTTCAAAGCTAAATATATATCTATTTCATTTTAAGTGCAAAAATATTTGGGGATTTCGTGCAACGCGAACAGACCTAGGGTATCTAGAATCTCCAATCACAAGTTTACATGTGCGCATATAAATTCCTAGTTAGTGCCCACAACAAGGCGTATTTAGTGGACTCAACACGGAGTGAGAGCTCGCTATTATTGGTATATTCTTTTAGATCATCCAATCAGAATTTTAGAACAATCTAGTACAATATATAGAGCAATATATCGATATATATCGCGCAGCGAGAGCTCACTCAATTGTGAACTGCTGAACTGTATCGAGTGTAGCCATTATTTAAGATAAGTTTAATTAAGTATATTTAAAAAGTTATTTATAACGTACTTTTGATCTGACCGTATTGCCTCCTAAGCTTGTGGAGGCAGGCGAATAAAT
>NW_017305179.1:682321-691443 GCF_001594115.1 Trachymyrmex septentrionalis
ACGTACTTTTGTAAAGTGATCTGACCGTATTGCCTCCTAAGCTTGTGGAGGCAGGCGAATAAATAATAATAATAATGACACGTTGTTAGGTTAACGACAAGGTTGTGTCGAGTTGCATCAGCTCCACGTGTGAGCCACGATTCTTTCAGCCGGTACGAAACGTGTCAAAGATGATTCGTGTTAAAAACTATTCTTTTGTGGATAGGGAAGGGTTGCAATGTTCCACAAAGTTGAGTATTCCGGAGACCATCAATTTCGCCGAGCAGGAAGAGAACATATTAAAACTATGGACTGCTCATTATGTATATGATGAATGCATGGATATATCTACTAGAGAAAAATGGCCAAAGTATTCGTTCTATGACGGGCCACCTTTTGCTACCGGCCTCCCGCATTATGGCCATATCCTCGCTGGTACCATAAAGGATATTGTGACGAGGTACGCATATCAAAGTGGCTATCACGTGGAGCGTCGATTTGGCTGGGACTGCCATGGTCTTCCTGTGGAGAATGAGATTGACAAGAAACTGGGCATCAAAGGGCCTGATGATGTCGCCAAGATGGGCATTAAAGCGTACAACGAAGAGTGTCGTAAAATTGTGATGAAATATTCCAAGGAATGGCAGGAGATTGTCGGCCGAATGGGACGGTGGATTGACTTTGAAAATGACTACAAAACTATGTATCCATGGTATATGGAGTCCATCTGGTGGGTGTTCAAGCAGCTATATCATAAGGGTCTCATCTATGAAGGTATCAAGGTAATGCCCTATTCTACTGCCTGTAACACGCCACTGTCCAACTTTGAAGCAGGTCAAAATTACAAGGACGTAGTGGATCCATCAGTTGTCGTAGTCTTTCCTCTATTAGATGAGCCAGGGGTGTCTCTATTGGCCTGGACCACCACTCCTTGGACGCTACCTAGTAATTTGGCATTATGTGTCAATCCTACTTTTGAATATGTGAAGGTAAAAAATGAGAAGACTGGTGACATTTATATCCTATTGGAGGCTCAATTCCAAATCCTTAAGGGTCCTTATACCATAATAGACAGGATAAAGGGCACAGACCTGAAAGGAAAGGCATATGAACCACTGTTTCCATATTTTTTGCATTATAAAGAGAAAGGTGCTTTCAGAGTCCTGAATGACACTTACGTCACAGCAGAGACCGGAACTGGCATCGTCCATCAAGCCCCGTATTTCGGAGAGGATGATTTTCGATGTTGCCTAGAGGCTGGCATTATATGCAAAGACCAAGAGATTGTATGCCCCGTGGATAGTTGCGGTTGTTTCACGGAGCCGGTTCGCGACTTTCTCGGCAAGTATGTCAAGGACGCGGACAAAGAGATAATAAAGTATTTGCAGCATAAGAAGAAGCTGATTGTCAATAGCACGATAAAGCATAGCTACCCGTTCTGCTGGAGAACGGACACGCCGCTTATTTACAAAGCCGTGCCGTCTTGGTTTCTCAAGGTGGAGGCGATCAAGGACAAATTGCTGGTGGCAAATAGTGAGACCTACTGGGTGCCGGATTTCGTGAAGGAGAAACGATTCGGTAATTGGCTGCGTGATGCGCGCGACTGGGCCATTAGCAGGAATCGTTACTGGGGCAATCCAATACCGCTTTGGATCTCTGAGGACAAGGAGGAGATCGTGTGCGTGGGCAGCATGGAGGAACTAGAAAGATTGACGGGCGCAAAAGTGGAGGACATTCATCGCGAGAACATCGATCATCTGACAATACCGTCGAAACGTGTGGGACAGCCGCCGTTGCGTCGTATATCTGAGGTCTTCGATTGTTGGTTCGAGTCCGGTTCCATGCCGTACGCGCAGGTTCACTTCCCATTCAATCAAGATCGCAAGGAATTCGATGACATCTTTCCGGCAGATTTCGTCGCTGAGGGTATCGATCAGACGCGTGGCTGGTTTTACACGCTTCTAGTGATATCTACCGCGCTGTTTGGCAAAGCGCCGTATAAAAACCTCGTGGCCAATGGTCTAGTACTCGCGTCTGACGGTCAAAAGATGTCGAAGCGTAAGAAAAATTATCCCGACCCCATGGAAGTGATCAACAAATATGGGGCGGACGCTTTGCGTCTTTATTTGATCAATTCGCCAGTCGTGAGAGCCGAAAACCTTAAGTTTAAGGAGGAGGGTGTCCGGGACATCGTCAAGGATGTCTTCTTGCCATGGTATAATGCATTCCGTTTCGTAATGCAGAACATTGACCAGTACCAAGAGTCTGGAATCAGATTTGTAATCACCGAAGATCAAGAATCCTATTCCAATAATATAATGGACAGATGGATTATGTCGATCACTCAATCGCTGTTGATCTTTGTGAAGAAAGAGATGGAAGAGTATAGACTGTACACCGTTGTGCCCTATTTAATAAAGTACATTGACAATCTCACAAACTGGTATGTGAGAATGAATAGAAAACGTATCAAAGGTGAAGATGGTCTGGAGGATTGCGATAATGCATTAACAACTCTATTTTTAGCAATTTACACGATGGTGCAGACCTATGCGCCATTCACGCCATTCTTGACGGAGTTCATGTTTATGCGATTAGACCAATGGGTAGTAACGTCAAATGATTTGCTTAAGAATTTTGAAAATTGTCGCCCGTATATTAAGAATTTTACAAAGACATTCAAATACCAACCGAGTAATCAGTCAGATTGTGAGTCTCATCCTGAGCCTATGGATGAAGAGAAGGCTTTAAAATTGAAACGTCAAGAATACACGAAGAAGATAAATGAGTGGAACGTAAAGAACGTTAAAGAACTTAGAGAATATTTTGAAAATTTTGACAAAAGTGTGCACTGGAAATTAATACCACAGCCACAACATCATGTAATTAACAAAGACATAGAGAAGGCTGTGTCGCACATGCAATCAGTCATTCAACTGGGTCGTATTGTACGCGATAGAAAGGTCATTCCAACAAAATATCCCTTGCCGGAAATCGTGGTGATCCATCGAGATGACAAAGTACTAAGGGACATTGTCTCACTAAAGTCATACATACTCGAAGAACTCAACATCAAGAAATTAATTGTTACTACTGACAAGGAGAAGTATGGTGTGACCCTGAGAGCAGAACCAGATCATAAGACACTTGGTGCTCGTTTGAAAGGCGAGTTCAAACAGATAATTCAAGCCATTAAAGAGCTGTCCGATGAACAGTTACAGAAGTTTGTATCCACGAAGGAAATCGTCGTGCAGGGCCACAAGCTCGAGGAGCAAGATCTGCGTCTGATGTTCAGCTTCACCGGTCCGGCCGCCGAGCAACTGTCGAAGCAGTACGAGGCCCACAGCGAGGGAAGCATATTAATCCTTGTGGATATTACTGCCGACGAGGCGATGCACAACGAGGGAATAGCACGTGAGGTGATCAATCGAGTGCAGAAGCTGCGGAAGAAAGCACGACTCGTGCCCTCCGACGAAGCCGTCGCGTATTATGAGATCAAAGACGCGAATAGCAACTTGGCGAAGGTCATCGTCAGTCATAAGGAGTTTATCGAGAACGTGACAAAGACTCCGCAGAGAGACATGACGGAGTTGCCGCGCAACAGCGATGTCATTATTGAGGAGATGCAGAAGATCAAGGACATGGATATGAGGCTCGTGTTGGTCAGAACATCGGCAAATCATACGTCAACACAGGAAAGCAACACGTCATCGAAATTGCAACCCTCTGGGAGCTACGTCAATGTAATACTTTCGAATATGCAACCACGATACGGCGCGTCCTCGAAGGATAAGATTTACTTGTATAATTCGCAACTTGGACCTCTCACATACAAACGTTTGAAACAGGAGATTGATTTGGTATTTGGTATATATGATTTTTCGTACGATATGTATCTTCATGCTAAGAAAATTACCAGAACACTGGATGACACGCCAGTGGAGAAAAACATGTTCAATAAACAATGGTTAGAAGTAGTGAGATCAACAAACAAATGATAGAAGTTTTAAGTATATTTTTTCTGAATGTAAGATCGAAAGAAAACAGAAACTAGCAAATCATTATTATATCTTATAATTTTGTTATTTCTTTGTAATTTTCTGGAAAGATGACATCGTGTTTGTTGAGATCAAATGAAAAATGTGTGATTAGTTATTAATTTTTTTTTTCTTTTATCAATGAAAATATTTACTACGAGGCATATTAGGAAGCGATATAATTTAATGATATATTTATTTAATGCATAAACTATTAATACGCCAAGACGTCTTATTATGTGATTTTAAATAAATATAATATTTTCATGAAAGTTTCTGCTATTTTGTACATTAAAGAATAAAAAGAATTAATTGTATTTTTAATCTCAAGTTTTTTCCACGTTTTTTATCATATTTATATTTTATGCACTGTTGAAGAATGTAAGAAATGATTTACAATTACTGTATAAAACGAAATAATAGGTAATTTCATAATCAACGTAAATTTATCTTAACAAAATATGTAAAATTTTATAATTATATATTTAACACTAAGAAACAAGGACAATTATACTGTATGATAAATAAGTATCAAATAAATAAACATTTATTGGCATTATTTAAAACAATCGTGTATGTGTATATATATACATATATGTGTAAATATAATTATTAATTTAATTTTAACAAATTATAGTACGCTAGTTAGAGACCATAATATATATCTCTATCACGCTCGTCCTTTTGTTATGCCATAAGCATTTTCGATGAAACTTATATTTTTATGCACGTCCTAGAATTTATGTCCAACGTGAATGTTCGTTTAGTGACTTTTTTAACTTTTTTTTTTTAGAAAAGATTGATTTTATTAATATTCTATGCATTATGTGTCATGTACAAATAAGTATAACGCAAGTAGATGACTTCCAGATTGCTTTATGTCTTAAAGGTCGCGGATAATTTTTGTTTCTCCTTTATTACAAAATTCATTCAAATTAATTCTTTCTGTTTATGCTAATGGTAACTGGAATTCACGCATTATTAGACACATTTCCGTAATACTTAACATGTTGATCGTCACGCGTATGTGATAAGTTATTAATACATGATTAGCGTTCCTTATTTTTTTAGAACGCCAAACATTCAAATATAAATAACAAAGTCCCGTCGAATGACGTTAACAGTAAAAAATAAATTACAAAAAGAAAACATATTTGGCTTCTTGGGAGTTTTTTTGTGAAATTGACTAATTTCATATAATTCTGAAACGTGACAATCAATGTGTTAAAAATACGTGAAACAATTCTATATTAAATTCGGCGGATCAAAACGTTCACAAATCACACAGCACCAACAATACAATAGTACTACAAAATCGAAGAAAGTAATAATTACTAAGTAATTACCTGTAGAAAATATTTCTATATAATTCTCTCATTTTATAATTTAAAGTTAGTTACAATAAAATTTAGAGAAATAAACGATTAATTAATTTTATTTCTTTACTGAATGGAAAGTGATATCCTTTCAGAATTTTATATATATACATATATTGCAAAGAAGTGTGTTTCACAGAAACTTAGTTTATCGTACAGAGTATTTCCTAATTACTTTATAACGTAAACACCATAAAGCGATATTTCTTACGAAAAATATTTATATATGCATGATCTTTCCCATGAAACTAAAAAAAAACGAGAAGTAAAACGAATAAAGATAATAGTAATTATACGCTTGAATGACTGTCGAAGTGTAATAGTTCTTAAACGTTGAAGTCAATTTTAAAAGTCACAAGTTATTTTTTCTGAGAAGCGTAGCAATGTCATCATGTTACATTCTTCAGAGCAAAAGAGAGTTCATGAGAAAAAAATAGTAACTTTATTTATTATTTCAGAATTATTGCAACATAACATTCGGCGTATTTATCTTGGATTCTTATTTCATTTAATTACTGTAAATTTAACAGAAAGATTGACGGGCGCAAAAGTGAAGGATATCCATCGCGAGAATATCGATCATCTGACAATATCGTGGAAACGTGCGGGACAACCGCCGTTGCGTATATCTGAGGTCTTTGATTGTTGGTTCGAGTCCGTACGCGCAGGTCCACTTTCCATTCAATCAAGATCGCAAAGAATTCGATGAGAATTCTTTCCGGCAGATTTTGTCGTTGAGGGTATCAATTAGACGCGTGGCTGATTTTACACGCTTCTAGTAATATCCACCGCGCTGTTTACCAAAGCACAGTATAAAAACCTCATGGCCAATGGTCTAGTATTCGCGTTCTGACGGCCAAAAGATATCGAAGCGTAAGAAAAATTATCCCGACCCCATGGAAGTAATCAACAAATACGGGGACGCTTTGCGTCTTCATTTGATCAATTCGCCGTCATCGTGAGAGCCGAAAACCTTAAGTTTAAGGAGGAGGATATCCGGGACATCGTCAGGATGTCTTCTTGCCGTGGTATAACGCGTTCGGTTCCTTAATGCAGAACATTGACCAGTCTGAAATCAGGTTTGTAATCACCGAAGGTCAAGAATCCTATTCCAACAATATAATGGACAGATGGATTATGTCGATCACTCAATCGCTGTTGATCTTCGTGAAGAAAGAGATGGAAGAGTGTAGATATACACTGTGGTGCCCTATTTAACAAAGTACATTGATAATTTCACTGGTATGTGAGAAATGAATAGAAAACGTATCAAAGATGAAGGTGGTCTGAAGGTTTGCGATAATGCATTGACGACTCTATTTCTCAATTCACACGACCTATGCGCCATTCACGCTATTCTTGACGGAATTCATGTTTATGTGATTAGACCAATGGGTCGTTGTAACGTCGAATGATTTGCCTAAGAATTTTGAAAATTGTCGCCCGTATATTGAGAATTTTACAAAGCATTCAAGTATTGTACTAACCGAGTAATCAGTCTGATTGTGAATCTCATCCTAAGCCTATGGATGAAGAGAAGGCTTTCAAGTTGAAGCGTAAAGAATATATAAAGAAGATAAATGAGTAGAGGACAACTTATATACTTTATATAGACATATAATCTATAACGTATATTATATATTTTAAATATAATATATTAATGAAATGATAGGTCATCTACTATCATGCACTATAAATAAAATTTCTTTTGAAATCTTCTGTAAGAAACGCTGCACTAGAATTTATGCGATAACTTAACGCACCTCTTATATATAACGAATTTAATTATAATTCAGAGAAACGTATGTCAATAGAAATATCGCAATCGGTGTTTTACATCTTCGAGAGTAACACCAAGAAAGATGAAAATCACAAAACTATAGTGAGCTCGTTATCATCAACGATAAATCTGATCTCGAGAATGTTAATTAACGTTGAATTACGTTAAAAAAAAAATGCTCGACGACGAAGATTACCGATTGATTGATTCCGTTAAATCCATAATATAGTGATACGCGTTACAATATATATTATATCGATTTGTATTTAAGGTGCTTTTTTTATATTAAAATTAGAACTTAGAAGTAATCGTATTAGAAGGGATCGTAGTAATCATCGTCATCATCGTCATCATATCATTCCACGTTCCGAATATTATCTTGATCAGAAAAGAAATTACTAAACAGAGATACCGTGAAAATTGCTGTAAGCGCGTAGAGCGCGAGTGTGGTTGTCGCGGTAAAAAGTTGAGCGTAATGATACCGCGAATACCACGCGAGACCTAAGATGATCGTCAGAAGGCTTACAAGGAGCCGGCTCAAGTCCCAGTCATTATGTACCGAACTTATCCCCGCATCGGTGGGCAGATCCGAGAATGGCTGGGAATTGAAATAAATGGATGACGAATTATCTAACGTAGACGACGACACGGTAGCTGGTCGTGGTTGATGCACCCAACAGTGAACCACGCAATCGTTGAACAAGCCGCACTGCTCGAGAGTCTGAGTGTCAGGTTGTAATACACGGCCGTTGAATACTAACCGTACCGCTTTACGTGCTTCCAATTCTATTTGAAAGTGCCTTCTGCGAAGTGAAAAAGGTTTATTTTATTTTGGTGCATTGAACTGCACTAGAACTTTCCTTTTCGCTTTTATTACATATTAAACATTTACCTATTTCACTTTAAATATAAAAATATGTATACTAGTTCAACTATAAAAAAAAATAGACCTAAAGACAAGTTATAATAAACATAAAACAAGAAACAATGTTGGATTATCTTTTGTAAGAACATAATAAAAACTGTTACAACTTAATTGACACAATAGAAATGTAAGCTAAAAGTACCTTTTAAAATCACCCAGCATTTCTTTAAGACTGCCCGTAACTATTTTTTGATCGTCATTTATAAACTTCAGTTTTATGGTGATATCATTGCTGCTATCACTCAAGGTTGATCCCTCTGACATACATTCTGATGAACTACTAGTAGTTTGGTCCAATGCCGAGTCAGCATTATCTGCCTTGATTGTTCTTTGTAACAATGATCGATCAGCATTGTTGAACGAATCCATGGCTTCAATAAGTACTTCTTCCGCTGTCGTAGATTCTGTTGGTCTCGAGACATCTTGAGACAATTCGCTCGTATCTAATGATTACGCGATACAAAAAAAAAAGATTTGAGTAATACTTAAAAGTTTAAGTAATATCTTATGCAAAAGAGAGAAAAAGAAATATTTACCTACTACAGCTGCATTTGGACAATTTGCTTGTATACTATCGCCATTATTCGAAGTTGTTTCTAGTGTTTCTTCTTCTGCCGTTTCTGACCTGTGAGGCCGACTAACATCTTGGACACTAAGATTACTTGCGTTCTGATGATTAGCTCTTATTGAAGTGATACGCGTAGGTGCTCGGTCCCGTAGGATAAGTACTGTACGTATCAATGGCTGATCTGCTATACTTGTCGAGCACCAAGCAAGCCATCCCACCAACAATATGGTCATGACGATGAAGAAATCTGTGACTTCATCGCCCACTCCTTCAATCAATGACATTTTACTTGAGGATCTATTAAAATGACAATATACAAATATTTATAAAATCACGAATGAATTAACACGATATCAATTAAAGCTGTTTATAAATAAGCAACTGTCTTTAACAAATCTTGTAAAAATTCTATGCATTTATATTTATATATATATATATATATATATATATATATATA
>NW_017305179.1:691478-701897 GCF_001594115.1 Trachymyrmex septentrionalis
TATATATATATAACTTTCTTAATACAAATAATTTTCTCCCAAGAAATGTTATGAATTCATTTGTCAGTAATATGTGAATCATTTTTTACAATATGATCTATAAGAGATATTAAAAAGTTTAAATAGATAATACAACAATAAATGATTTATTAAGGTATATGTGAATACACAATAAGAGTAATGCCTATTACAGTCAAAGCTAGATCTTAAATGCTTTTAAATAATTTCTACATGAATTTATATTCATGCTAAATACGTAGTTATTTGAAATGCGTGCTGAAATGATTTTTTAAACTTATAAATGCAAACTGCTATAGTAATATCACAAATTAAATTGATAAGCAATTCTGGCAACCTATTAGAAAGATATTAATGTACTGTGAATAAATTTATTGGTTTAAATAGAGACTTTAATTGATATATTTATCCAAAGACATATATTATTTATGTAAGATATTTATATAAAAGGTTACAATATTATTTATAAAATTGTCTGTCTCCTTTGCAACCTTGTAATCAATTTTCTGAAACTTTGCACTATGACAGTACCAAAACTAGATGCTGATGCAACGAAGTAAAAAAATCTTTTACATGTCTCACGATGACGTTTCGCGACAAATTAGCAGAAGCAATTAACAGTCAGAGAGGTAGAATTAAAATGAGTGTAGCGTACATGATAGAAAGTTGCGGCAAAATCCGTCCTTTGCGAGGTTATCTTGTTCGAAGAGAAATTTGTCAACACGGAACTACGAAATGAATGCTGTTCTCCTTCCTCGGGGTCGAGGAACGACGTCTCATGGCACAAATCGACGATTTTAAGAAATCCGAGGAACGTCGTTGTTGGATTCTGTCCACTCAGTGATATATTTCTGCTTTTTACCGACGAGCGAGCAGCCTCCTCGTTACGCACATAATTCTCTCAGTTCCGTCAATGTGTAACGTGGGACGCGATAAGGCTGCAAACAGCGAGACACTTGCAAATATTCGATCGACAAACATCTGGGGACAGAGAAGGAGAAAGAGCGCGAGAGAGATGACGCAAATAGTAAGTTTATAATGGTTTATAATAGACATGCAACGTGTACGTACATATACGTACCTGAACTGATTAATAATTAACGCGATCTCTCGCTCTTCCATGCGCGAAACTCAACAGGCAATTTTACTTCGATTATCACCCAAATAAACCGTACCATCCGTCCGAAACGTTCCGGCGAAAGCAACGGGCTATTCGGTTAATCGCGTGGCGGGAGAATTGGAAGAGTCCGCCCTTGACATATATTTCCGCTGTTTATTTGTTACGTCCGCAATAAACTTTTCTATTATTAATCATTATCGTTACTGTTATCAGAGTTTCCGTAGTAGTGAATTATATTAAGTCCACGTCATCGGAGGAATAAATTTGAATAAATTATACGATGTTTTGAACATACATTTGAGGCGTATAATTTGTGTCGCGCGCCATCGTTCCTGTCTTGTATCTCTTGTTGGCCTTAGTTGATATTTTTGTTTCAGCTTATCAAGATGTATTTGTACATGTTATATATGCGTATTAATTTTTAGCGAATAAATAAATACATTAAATGGATTTGAAGGGGATATTAAGGCCCAAGATTATGCATACATAGGTAATCAAAGTTGTAGAGTAAAAGCAGATAAAAAACGACATTCTGTTCATTCCTTGTACTTTTTGTAATTATTGTATAAAATTTATAAATCTGTAATAAAAATAAATAAAAATTATAACTGGTTGAATCTATAAATTTGTATCCAAAATTTGTTCCTCCTCAATTTTTATCTTCTAAAAATCAAAGGATCATGAGAAAAAAACTGAAATCTAAAAAATTTTACATCTTTTCTAATAAAAATACAGTCCTTGTATAATTCTCATAAAACTTTATTTATATAATCCTCGTAAATCTTGATGAGGGAATCGGGCGTTCTAGGAGTGATGGCTCCAAATGCGGCATCGAAATGTTCTTTGGTGACGAGAGTAGCGTTAATATCCTCCTCCAACGCCTTCATAGCAGCTTCATGGCATAACGCTTGAATTTCCGCGCCGGTGTAATCTTTTGTTCGGCTGACTAGTTCCACAATATTTACTTCTTCCTTTGCGATGTTCATATGTCGCAATTTTATCTCAAATATTTCTCGTCTGGTCTTCTCATCTGGCAATCCCACGTATATGATACGATCTAATCGTCCAGGTCGGAGGAGTGCCTGAAATATTTATTGCACTTTCTTATATAAAACAACTATTAAATAATTAAATTATTAATTACTTTATCAATTATGATCTCTATCGACAAAAAGAGATATTCTAAAAAGATATTAAATAATACTTGATATTGAGAGAAACATTTAACTGAGGGATTAATTAAATTATTTTAATACATCTATAAAGTTTTACAGCTGTTTTTGTATCTTTGATCATAACTGCATAACATAAAGTCACTATTTTTTTTTATTTTTGTGCTAAATTTATTTTTTTGCCTTTTTTATTAACCTTTAGAGGACCAGCATTTTTGTCTTGAAATTTTGAATTTTTTAAATGTAAATTCATGTATATATTGAATTTTTATGTCACGAGGAGTCGACGAGTTTTCCGCTGACCACTATAGTGGCCAGTTCTCTAAAGGTTAACAAAGAGAACTTTCTATCGTAAAAAAGATTGAGCCAGTAATTTTTCAAATTGATTTTATATCGTATTATCTATATCGTATATTCTATTATACTTTTATCAATTATATAAGATAGGAAATATTACTTTGTCAATTTTATCCGGTCGATTAGTAGCCGCTACCAGTGTGACGCTCCCCAAAGCGGTGACACCATCAAGTTCAGTTAGTAACTGGGCTAATACTCGCTCCTGCACGTTACTTCCACTACCACCGGAAGACGAACCTCTTTCACCACCCAGTGCATCTATTTCGTCGATAAATATAATGGATGGTGCTACTTGTCTCGCCTTTCGGAATACTTCTCTTACAGCCTTCTCAGACTCGCCTACCCATTTCGAGAACAGCTCCGGGCCCTACAAATAATTGCACGATATAACAATGGAGACATAAATGAACATTTCGAACGACTTACCTTAATATTCAAAAAGTTAACTTTGCTCTCAGTAGCAAGAGCTTTCGCGATCATGGTTTTCGAACATCCCGGTGGTCCGAACATTAAAACACCTCTAGGAGGTGTAATGCCCATTCTTACGAAAGCTTCAGGATGTTTTAATGGCCATTCGACAGACTGCTTTAATTTTAGTTTCAAGTCTTCTTGCCCACCAATATCCGACCATCTCACATTCGGTACCTCCACTAAAACTTCCTTCATCGCTGAAGGCTTTGTTACGGTCAGAGCATAATGAAAATCGGTCATTGTCACCTTTAATTTATTTGGGTCATCTGGTTCATCTTCGAACGTAGCCTTATTCTTTTGACAGCATTTCACAGCGTTTATTATCGCTCTGGAGCACAAACCATACAGATCTGCACCAACGAAGCCATGAGTAACAAACGATATACTCTGTATATCTTCACACGAAAGCGTATTGGGAATTTTCGAGAGTAACTTCATCAATATTTCCTTACGCATGTCTGGAGTCGGTACATAAATTTCGAAGTCCATGTCCAATCTTCCTGGTCTCCTCAGAGAACTGTCTACGAGATCTGATTTTGCGGTAGTAGCCATTACTAGCACATTGTTGCTAGTATTTTGTAGATCATCAAAAAGTGTTACTAATTGAGTCAGGACTCTCTTCTCGTGGTCTGTACTGGTATTATTTCTCTTAGGACACAGACTGTCCACATCTTCAAATAGTATTATACTGGGAGCGCTCGATATCGCTTTGCTGAACACTTCTTTGAGCTTACCCTCCGTTTCACCAACAGACTTACTGTAAATGTCCGAACTGTATACGGTAAACGTATTAACGTTACATTCTGAGATTATAGCGTTGGCTATCATGGACTTACCAACGCCAGAGGGACCGTACAATAATATCCCTTTACAGATATTAAAGCGTTCGATACTTTTATACTTGCCAATACCTATTGCCACTATGTCCCTTATATCGGATATAAGAGCGTCATATCCACCTATATCTTCAATTTTATGCCTTTCCTTTGCAACATTTTCTTTATCTTTATCCAGAATTGTCCACTTTGTTGTGTAGAGCGCTTTATAGAAGTCTACTTTTGTAGATGTTAGATTCATATCTTTGAAAGGTTTTGATAGATCGTTTACATCCACTGTTTCAGTTGGCTTTCTCTTGCTTTCCTCTGCTTTAATTTGAACAATTTTATATACCAACTTCTTTCCGTAATATGGCACGCTTATCCTATTACCCACAGTAAATATTTTATGTTCATTAAAACATTTTAGAATAATATCCAATTCCACACTTACATCAGACAAACACTTTCCTTGTTGACTAATTACAATTTCCTTAGCGATATGGACAGTGGATGTCAAGGAACATATTTTGATTAATCCTGATAGATTATTTAGATCAATGGCTAAAAATAAGAAGAAACAGGATTATCATTAGCTTAGTTCACCAGTTAAACCTGTTATAAAAATTATAAAATTAAAATTAAACAATTGAAAATAAACACTTACCGTGTTTTGTTAAAGAGACGCTTGTCAAACTTTTATCATTAGTTGGCCAGGCTGTTTTCACAACTACCTCATCTTTCGTTGCAATAACGGTTGGTGATCCAATTGCGATCTCGCACAATTGTAAAGTGAACTGTGATACAAATACCATATCATTAGCGTCCTTCTCAGAAATGCGTTTGGACAATTCTATGAGATACACAATACCGTGAATTAAAGATAGATGTAAATAAAAATTATATTATTATTAATTATGAAAATATCAATAATTACATACCTTGTGTTTGAAATACTTCTATCGTGCTATACAAAACTCCATTAAGGACGAATGGATAGTCCCAATTGTCTGTGGAAGGTGGACAGTTTATCTCATGCACAGAAATATCTTTTTGGGTCAAAGCACATTGACACTTGTCGCACTGCTGCCATGACGACAAGCTCTTTCTTGATTTAGTAGACATTCTGCAAAGAAAGTAATAATTGATCTGTCTTTTAATCTAAAATTGCAGTATTCATCTTAACGTGGAAAGAAAAAAAAAGAAAAAAAAAATAAATAATTATAAGATGTTTAAAACAGATATCTATTGTTAAATAAAGCTGCGGTTCGATTCATGCTCACGACATTTAACCCTTAATACATACGTTAGTTTTTGGCACCCTTAATACACATGTTCGGTCATTCGTGGACTTAATTTTTATCACTTTTATAAGTATATATAAATTATTAAACAATTTTTATTTATATTTTGACATCCTTAGAAAGTAATTGTGCAGTTATATATTCATAACAAATTATAGATAAATTGTTATAACTAAATATAGTTAACAAAATCAGAAAAATACACTGTTTCATATAAAAATATAAAACTCTGAAACAAAAATGTTTAAAGGAAAAGTATGAATAAGTATCTTAAAACTGACATTCCAAACTATAAGAAAAAAAAATAATTCAAGTGTCGGCTGTTCAAAAAGTTTAGTTATTGAGTAACCTGAAAATTATGTTTTTTTAATATGCATGAATGGCTGTAAATTGAAGATATATTGCATTTACATTTTAAAACAATGGATTTTATTATTGTTATTGTGTTAAAAAACTTATAATTTATTAGGAAAATATTCCTTATAACATTACAGACAATAGATATAATATTAGTGACTTTTAGAACAAAGATACTAAAAAACGCATTTAATAAGGGCTATGTTGTTTTAGAATTAAATTCTATTTTCAATAATTCGTGAAATATTCTCGCAATACAACCGAGAATTAGTTAAAAATAAAGAAAAAAAATAAAAATTTTTTTGTTACAGAAAATGTATACTCTGTACACACCTTGGGTGATTTGTCACCCAGAGGTGAACTTTGGATTTATGCCAGTTAAAGGATACGTACGGATTGAGGCCGGTAACGCACAAAACTTGTTCTTTAGATGTCAAACTTTTTTTTAGAAATAGAAAAGAGACCGATATTTGACCAGGTGCTCTTAGTATTTGAAAAAAAAAAGAAATGGGCAGGACACGAATGAGCCAAACGTGTGTATTAAGGGTTAAAAATCATTTCGGTAATTCTCTAGAAGAGTTTACTCACCTCCGATTTCGATGAAATTAGGCTCGATGCGTTTTTGCGTAAAATGAAAGAATTTAGCAGAAAAACGTCCGGGACTGCTCTGCGAAGCGAGATATTGAGCGTTAAAGTTGACAACTATTGAGGTTAGATCATCTTCGATTTCGATGAAATTTGGCTCATTTGACGTGTTTTTACGTAAAATAAAAGAATATGACAGAAAAAAGTCCTGGACTGCTCTACAAATCGAGACTTTAAGCGTTAAAGTTCACTAGTGTTACCACATAACAGGATCATTAATCTGATGTCACGTAGGCAGTGGAGTGTATAGTGGTGTATAGACTATCCTTATTGGTTCGAGGCGGCTATACTCTTCTGAAGAATTACCATCATTTCATTTTTATTATTTGTCAAATATTAAACGAAGACAAATAATATTCGCGAGCGTTGTCAGCAGGAATCAGACCATGATCCAAGAAAACATTTTTTAGAACAATCTATTGAAATATTATATTCGAATATGATTTTAAATTCTTTATCAAACGCTTGAAATATCATTAAATAATTGTTAAAATACACTCATAAAGAGAGAACAAAAACACAAAATAATGTTTTGTTTCTAGCTTGACTGTACCATCATATATATATATAAATATATATATACACATAAATTTTGTAAATTCTGTATTTTTATCTATTTTATAAAAATAAAGATCAATATAATTTCAAATTAAATCCCTTACTTATTTATACATTAACTTATATTAATTTACTTATTTACATATTAGCTGCAAGATTTTAACGAGAAATTTTTAGTTTTTTTAAAAAAATCCTAAAGCGAAGCTTGAACTTCGACGAAAGGTATGGTCAACGAGATGCTACAATCACTTTGAAGCGTTTTTTAATTGATTAATTTGTAAAATTCTTTCTTCTAATTGATCAAACGCTTTAAATTTGTAATGAGACTTTGACTATAGCCGATGTCACTAGGGGTCGCGTCGCGCATCAACACATGTCTTTATTTACTACCATACCAATATCTCACGCAATCTATGATACATGCAGTCGCATATACGTGTCAATTTTCGTATAACAAATTCGTCGCGATCAAGCGTCTAAGTCTAATTCTAAGACTTAACTCGACGTTATTTGTTCGTGCAAACTACGTGTTTGTGGATTACTATTTCGTAAGTACAGGTTGCAAAACTTTCGTATCGAACAAACGTTGTCACGACTTGACAGTTCGAGACGCCATGTTACACTAAGAAATGGTAAAAAAATATATCAATCTTGAAATTTTTGATCGTTCTCGGTATAAACTCCATCTCACAAACACGTATTAATGCGTATACTTTAATCCTGGAAAAGGCTTTTTGAATTTGTGAAAGAGAAAAAAGTATTTGTTATACAAAAATTATATGATTTATGCTCGTTTCCACCAATGTAGATTCAATCAATTTCTGGGCAAAAGGAGTCTTGTCTTCAAGAGGACTGCGATGAAATTTATATTATAAGTTAGATTGATTGCAGAAGGTGAACGGCAACAAATATAATTTTAGTGCAGTTATTCAACTTCAGCATATTATGTAACTTATTACTTGTGCAACGTCAAAATCAATTTGCATTTAAATATCGAATGACATTTTATGTTTATTAAATATTTTCACTAGGAACAATAACATTTTATGTTCATTAAATGTTTTTATGAGAAACTAAAACTCATTTATATTTTGTTTCAAAATTTTTCTTAAAGGTATGGATAAAATTACGAATAGATAAAAATTAGTGGTACATGTGTTATGCTCGGTAAAAAATTTGTGTCGTACACGAATATATACAAATATCTATAAATATTCATAAACATGTAAGAATATTCAAATTCCCATTTGACAGGGATAATTTTCACATTGCTTGTTTTAGAAAAAATCAAATTTGGAAAAATATTAATAAATTGCTCATAATTTTAATATTTATAATTATACGTAATTATGTATATTTTTTTACATCTCTAAAAACTTGATTTCATCTAAAATATGCGGAAATTATCATTTGAAATATATTTGATGTCTTTTCATTATTATTATTATTATTATTATTATTATACAACGAAAAGGAATTTTATAAAAAAAGAATGGACATGAATGATTATTTCAAATATAATTATGTATGTTTATGAACATTTAAGCATATTTAAAAATGTTCGTACATATTTGTATATAATCATGCATGAAAAATTCTTTGCCGAGATGAAAAGGCAATGAAAGTTAATCTTAGGTGAGCGGTTTACCCCCAAAAAGTTGCCTAGAAAATGCATTAATCGACCAATCAATGTTCTACTGGCTGAAAATGATTTAATTTGATTCCTCATTATTTTGCGAAAAAACATATGAATACACTTTAGTTTTTTATAGTCATTGAAATTAGGATAAACAATTTTTTTGGTTAAAAAATCTATACTTTGGATAAAAATTCTGAAAAAATTTTATAAGCTTACTATCAAAGTGGACATTTCTTGTTTCTGACTTTTTTGTTTAAATCAATAGTTATTGAAATAAAAATGTCTAAACTTAAATATAACTACTTTTACGATTTTTTTTCCAATCTTTCCAGTCATCGATTTAATATGAATAAAAAACTAATTAATATTCGGCCAATCTTAAGCTATAACAAAAATTTTATTTTGTTTTGATCTGTTCTGTTATTGACAATGAAAACTTTATTATAACGAAGGCGCGTCCGTGGTGCCTTATATAATAAAATTTTTCATACATATATGTATATTTACTGGGTGTCCCGAAATTTTTTTGACAAGCGCTTTTGTGTAGATAGATCGGACTAGAATGAGTCGAAAAGTCCTGTACTATTTTGCAATTTTCGCACTAATTGACTATTAATGATTAAAAATTGCCGAATACTGGTCTTCGATTTTTTTCTCAAATTCTATCAACTTAACAGAAAAAATGTGAGAGATAGAAATTATTTATTTTCTCCTCGTAGAACTCTAAGAATTTTTTCAGAATTTTTCATTAATTTTTTAGTGCTGCATTTTTTTTTTATATATACAGAGTAATTCTGATTTATATATACAGAGTGAAATTTGAAAACATATGGAAAAATGGTTTATATCAACATTCAGTACAAAGAGGGACATCGCATAATGGAAATAATTATTTTATGAATGTACGCGTTGGGGACATTTCGAGCATTTCAAGGTGGACTTCGTTTTCTTAAATGGAACATCCTACTTTCTATTTCAGTATCTATTAGCTGATGTCGAGAAACATCATAATAAAATTATTTTTTATTGAGTTCTTTTCATTGAGTATTCATCAAAAATGCTTCGAAACATTCGTAGCTTCAAGTGGATCGTAGCCTGAGCCAATCAGAATCAATCCCCACACGTCACATTAGACGCTACACTGAAATGTGAAAATATATTAATCTCACGTAAATCTTTTTTCATTGATTTTTAATGCATAAAACATTCAATATTCAATTTTTAATAATTGATTTTCTGTGTTAATAATAGAAGCAAATAAACTTTTTTTACTTTTTGATGTTTAAAAATAACAATCTGAAATTATAAATGTTTGAATATAAAACATAAGACAAAAATACAAAACAAAGACGTCTAGCAGTAAAAACGTTTAGCTAAAATAAAAACGTTTATCTAAACGTTTATCTAAAATAAAAACGTTTAACAATAAAAAACAATCAAATTATGAATAGTAACATTTTTTGTATATAGACATAGTACACATGTAAACTATTTTATATTTTGTATCGATACTTAAAACAAATAAATCTTTTCGTGATGGCATCATTCGTAAGTTTCGATAAGTTTTTAATTTTTTCCATAAAATTTAATGCAACTTACTACCTATTATAAAAACCATAAAACAATTCGTATGATATTACACTTTAAATGAATTTCTAAAAATACATACGTTAGTTAACCTTGTATATTTAATTAATTAACGACATCAATAAAATGTGTAGCGCTGTTCCTAATAAATATAATTAAATTCAACCGACACATGAAAATAAATACTAAAGAATCTTGTGATATGTAACATTTAATGGAAAATATAAATACTATAATTATTTAAATATAAAAAGGAACTAATAACTGTTCTACATCTAGTTCTTTACACACACACACACACACACACACACACACACACACACACACACACACACACACACACACACACACACACACACACACACACACACACACA
>NW_017305179.1:701918-709061 GCF_001594115.1 Trachymyrmex septentrionalis
CACACACACACACACACACACCCATCCACCCACACTCACACACACACACACACATGCACGCACGCACGCACGCACACAAGTACATCTTACTTCAGTCGTCCTAAAGATTTTGACGTGGTTAGTTGTCAGTAAATTTGAAATTCAACCGTAATTGTCTTTGTTACTACGTCTGAACCGTAAGCATTGCATACAAAATATTATATATATAAAACATCAAAATTTTAGTTTTATAATTTAACTTCAGGTCATTCTAATTTTACAAATATCTTTTTTTTTTATTATTTAGTCTGTCTTTGATACATTATTCTATTTCTTCGTTTTTACTTTTCATAACAACTACTTTATTATAATTTTATTGCTGGAATTAAATCTGTTCTCATCGTCGAACGTAAAATAAGTTTTGATTATTGTCTCTTTTTTACTGAATAAAGAAAATTCTGTAATTTCTATTTATCAGATATTAAAATGACAAACAATTATATAATTTATTTTTAATGTTTCTTTTTTCATACTCATTAGTAATTTATACAAAATGTTGCTTTCAACCTTTGATAACTGTTTCTTATTTACATTATATTCCTATATTCATATTCAATTTGAATTACGTTAACTATTTTCACTGTTTTTCATATATATAATATTTTTAAATGAATATTTTGTTTATGTAAATCAGAAAGAAATGAAGAAATGTTCATATATAAAATAAATGTTCCAAATTACATATACATATAGTATCACTAACGATAAAATATGTGAATTTAGCAGTAAAAGATATTAAAATATAATGGCAGATTTCGATAAAGTTTTTATATAGTGCTATTATTGTGAAAGCATATTGTGTAGGGTATCAATTCATCAAAAATAATACACGCGCATCTTTAATAATTTTACATCTGAGTTATGAATGTTACATCGGCATTGTTTTAGACATTGTTAACAGTATATCGATGCCTGAGCTATAAGTGTTATATCGAGAACAACATGAAGAGAGGTCTATGTCAAGAAATTAACGAAAAGCGAAATTAACGAGACCTTTCTTTATGTTTTTCTCTAGCAGCTTTCTACGGTTCGGATATTCTTCTGTCGTTTTGCAAAAATTGTTTAAGGCGTTTAATGAGTGAAATAGTTACGTTAACGGCGATCTTTCGTGATATGATTTCTTTGATAAAAAAAATTTATAAAATAAAAAATTCTATTTTTCTACATCTTTAGGTGGATAAACTTGATAGTAAACATTCGAAAAAATTTAAACAGTGAGAATTACAAAAAGAATTCAAAGAACATTACTATAAAATTAATTGAGAATATCTCTGAAAAGATTGGGATTTGAATCTAAAAGAAATGAATTCTAAATCTCAAAATTCGCAAAATTTGAATCTACATGAACGAACGCACAATGACCCAAAAGGATATGTATGCTATCATTGCGGTAAGATTTAAGTGATGATTTTTTTTTTGTGGTTAATATTTTTAGTATTTTTGATAACTTTATATTATTTCAACAGTTATCAGTTTTACCATTTTCATATTCATTTCACAACAATAATCTTCATTAATATTAAAGATGAGCAATTTACCTTCACGAAAGATTTCACAAAACATAATAAAGAAGTACATGAAGAAGTTAAACCCTATAAATGCGGAAAATGTGATAAAACGTTTCGATATGAAGCGGAATTGCTTCGTCATGAGCCGATTCATGCAGGGGAAAAACCTTATAAATGCAAGTCGTGCGAAGCATCATTTAAGTGAGTACTTTGAAGAATAAAAATTAGAGAAATTATTTGATATTTATACTTAAATTAATTGATAACAAACGATAAATGTTGCTATGGTCATTTCATAGTCAAAGAGGAACTCTAATAATAGTGCACATAGAGGCGAAGTATTGTATTGATAAAAATTAGTAAGTGTATCGTGTGTGTTTTCAGAACTCAGGACTGTTTGAGTTATCATATAAACACGATTCATATCGAAACACATAAATGTGACCAATGTTTATGTACATTTGCTTCTCGTAGCCACTTAGAACGGCACTTAGAAATACATGATATAGACGAAGAATATGTTTGCGAGGTATGTGCTATAAAATTATCATTTTTTTCTAATTATTTCTCATATGATTGTTTTTATTTTTAAATTTCTGTAATAATAAATATGCTTTATTTCAGGTTTGCGGCGAAGGCTTTCTTATAAAGATAGACAAAGACATGCACAGTTTGATACACAGCGATAAAAAGCTATTTAAATGTTTAGCATGTGGCGACTACTTCAAATATAGACGCTCACTTCGTATACATGAGCAAAATAAGGTTATTCACAAGAAAATATTTAATCGATTTAAGCAAATTCTCATTTGTCTTCCTATTTCTATTATATATTGTATTTATAACCATATTATGACAGATAATTGCAATATATCAAAACACATTTTATATATGATTGTTTTTATTTTCACATTCCTATAATATTTTATTTTAGGTTTGCAGCAAAGTCCTTCGTTCCAACCACGACAAATTCCTTCGTTCTACTCACAATGAAGTTCGCAGATTAGTATACAGCAATAAAAAGCGGTTTGAATGTTTGGTGTGTGGCGAGGACTTCAGATCTAGAAGACTACTTCGTACTCATTTTCATGAGCAACATAAGGTGATTCACAAGAAAATATTTAATCGATTTAAGTAAATTCTCATTTGTCTTCCTATTTCAGTTATATACTTATAACCATATTATGGTAGATAATTGCAATATACTAAAACACATTTTATATGTAAAAAATTATTTATTTTTAGGATTACATAAGTGACACCTGCACGTCAAGTGAAAAACAAACTGCAACTCAAACAAACTGCAACAAAACAGATGTAGAGTTAGCGATACAAGCGAATATAATTCATAAAAATAGCTAATGACAAAGTAGGAAAGACAATAATGATGGATAAGCGCTAAGCATTGCGTGGAGAGGAACGCCGAATGCAAGCGGAATCAGCGGATACTGAACAGACAGAAGAGATGAACTCGAGCAGTAGAGAGGGCCACAAATAAAGAGTAACGACGACCCGAAGGCTTGAAGCGAGTCGTGGGCTGAGACGATCTTTCCCGTTGGCAGAGGAACCGAATATCTGAGCAGAATGATATCGGCATGAGCAGAATGCATCTGCAAACATAAAGGAATGCTATAAAGGAATGGCTATAAGGAAGGCGATGACGTGACTTGGTGTTTTGATGCAACTGCAGAAGCAGTTTCCTTCCGGATCGGCTCTTTTCTTTACGTACGCTCAGGAACGCATAAAAGATATGTAAAACGCATTAATAATTGTATTGCGGTACCGTCGAATTGCGAATCATCTCGAATGTTTTCATATACTAAAGTTCACATGTATTTTCGACGCGAGCGAACTGTTCGCGACGCACTTTGAACACGCTATGTAACGAATGCGAACGCATTGAAAGAGAATCACTGTCGAGTTCTGACTAATATCTTTTAATAAAAGAGTGACGATTTTCCGAAATAAAATAATTGTAATAGATTTCACAATCTATTTCCTCTCCCGTTGGAATATAACTTTATGTCGTAATCTTTGTCTTTATTCGACGTATGTTGGGTTTAGTAGTGTTATTTTTCATAAATTATAATCACGTTACACAGATCAAATACAATTATGACTACTCTTAACAATAATGACAAACAATAATGATGAAGGAAGTGAAGAATAAAGATGTTACTTTGTATGAGATATTGTATGCATAATGAGAGTTTTTCAAAAGATACAATTTTGCGCGCTAAAAGATACGTACAATTGTGAGACAGAACACTGTCAGACACTGAAGCATCGTCGTGTAAAGTTGACAATTCGTTCAGAAGACAAAACGTCAAACAATTGTTTTGGTTAAAAAATCTATACTTTGGATAAAAATTCTGAAAAAATGTTGTAAGTTTACTATCGAAGTGGACATTTCTTGTTTCTGACTTTTTTGTTTAAATCAATAATTATTGAAATAAAAATGTCTAAACTTAAATATAACTACTTTTACGATTTTTTTTTCCAATCTTTCCAGTCATCGAATCAGTATGAATAAAAAACTAAAATACTCGGCCAATCTTAAACTATAACAAAAATTTTATTTTGTTTTGATCTGTTGACAGTGAAAGCTTCATTATAACGAAGACGCGTCCGTGGCGCCTTATATAATAAAGTTTTTCATACATATATTTACTGGGTGTCCCGAAATTGTTTGCCAAGCGCTTTTGTGTAGATAGATCGGACTAGAATGAGTCGAAAATTCTTGTACCATTTTGCAATTTTCGCACTAATTGATAAGATATTAATTATTAAAAATTGCCGAATACTGGTCTTCAATAATTTTTTTCTCAAATTCTATCAACTTAACAGAAAAAATGTGAGTGATAGAAATTGTTTATTTTCTCCTCGTAGAATTCTAAGAATTTTTTTAGAATTTTTCATCAATTTTTTTAGTGCTGCATTTTTTTTATATTGTATATACAGAGTGATTCGTGTAAAGTGACCGGTTTATTTATTAGCGAAATATGAAGACATACGGAAAAATTACGGTTTATATCAACATGTTCAGTACAAAGAGGGATATCGCACAGTGGAAATGATTATTTGATGGAAATAATTATTTAATGGACGCACTGGGGATATTTCAAGGTGGACTTTATTTTTTTAAATGGAACACCCTACTTTTTATTCAAGTATCTAATAGCTGATGTCGAGAGCTTTTCAAAACACTATAATAAAGTTATTTTTCATTGATTTATTTCATTTATTTTTTATACTTTTCGAGTTATAAGGCTCGAAAGTTACAGTATTGCCGGCATTAGCATTACCACCGAGATACTATTAAAGACCGTCTGGCGTATTATTGCTCCGTTTTCAAAAAACCTGACAAAGAATGTACTTTTTATCTATTTATTTTTTTAACTGCCTATATTTCTGGTACATTTTCCTTAGCAAATTCACGATAAATTCGTCTTTCATTCTCTCTTCCTTTTCTCCGCTTTGTATCAACATTCTGTAACATACACCATTGGACTGGACGACTCCGTCGAATAATGTTCTCTCCCCTAAGCTCTCTCCGGCGGGTTGCGATGAACGAAATTGAGATTCTCGCGCGCGGTAATTTATGGATAATGATAATGACCTCTCTCGCGTGAACCTCTCAACGATCCTGACGGTAACGCGGATGTTAACGAGCGCGGAGAGCAGGGAAGGAGGGCAAGAGATCTCCCCGTGTAATCAGATGCGATGATGCTGCAACCGGACGAATGATTCTGCCTTCCCCTGAGCCGCGGTAAAAAGCAGAAGGAACAAATAGTCCTTTTTGGATCCTTTTTCTGCTATATCCTGCTTCTTCTTCATCCTGAATTCCAGCAACAAAAATATCATTAAGAGAACGGAAAGAGACGAGAGATAGTCACGAAAGGTTCTACCAGGAAAACGAGATATATTATCTTTTATGAAATGATATTACGTGAAATGATATTGATTAGATATCAGAACAGGACAGATATCTAATCAAGAAAGATCCTCTTATGCTGTTAAATCTGAATGACTGAACTGAACATACCGCGAATTCGAGGAATAATCGTGCGTTCTGATGATTTCGGATTGCGTTTCAAGAAGTCAATAATAGAAGATAATGGCTGCGTTCAGCATGTTGGAGAAACAATTTATTAAATCTTAATACATCCCAAACAACAAAAAGTTTAAAATTATGATATGATCTTCAAATCGTCTATTAGACGCAAAAAAAAACGTCTTATGACCTCATCTTAGACACTTTTTGTTGTCCGGAATATTTCTTTAAACAGTACTAAGTAAATATTTACTTATAGTAAATAAATATTTAATAAGAAAAATGATAGTCGAATCTGAGAAGAATAATCGATTATGATTGGTCAATTTTTTACGACTTAACACTTAAAACTTAGATAATGACTTATTATTGTAGAAATTAAATTATATGTGTGTACGCTCTACTGAACCGGTAAAACATGGCTGCGCTAAATATATAGAGCAGTAAAGAAAAAAACGAAAGATCCCGACAATCATTAACTACGAATCAGAGTTATTCCTTCACGAGATTCATCGCGTACGTCTTCGTTTCACCTTACGCTCATTTGTAGAGATACAAGAAACGAAAAAATATCCGGGGTGGCCGATCGCCGCGTAAAATCGAGCGATCGTCGACGGTGACCGGGTCGGCAAGAGACCGTGATGGACGGTCCAAACGAGATTAATAGAGATCCGCCGCTGTCAGCCGGACGTCTCCCAGCCGGCTACTGCAGACGACCAGTCTTCCCGCAGATTGCAAGCTGCGTAGGCAGCACGAGCTCGATACGCGATCGATCCTTCATAAAAAGCTCCGATACCGATCCTTCGGCCGGGATCCAACTATCGTCAACTTCGCCAACTTACCCTCGCGTATATCTGCCGGGTTCTCTGAAAAAAAGCAGCGGTATCGCACATCCGGATGCTTCGAAATCATCCTCTGGTGATCCGGAGATTCGCGACACGATCGTGAGAGAGGTCACGAGGTGGTGATCGGTCTTTCCTTTTCGTCGGTGAACGCGTTTGTTATCCGCATTTGTCATCCTCGACAATCGATATCGATATGCGCGTACAAAGCACGAGAGGACGATGGACCGTCCTCGTTGGTTTCGCTATAGTTTGCATGACCAATTTGCGATTAGGTAACGCTGCTGATTAGCCTCTCCCTTTTTTCTCCGTTCTGCTTTCCTCTCATCCGTCTCAGAGCACACGTAGCGATCATACATACACATGTATTGCACATAAATTCCACACACGTTCAGAATTATAGAATACACTTTAAACACTTTAAATTCTTTGGAATGGATTCTCACTCTAAAGAATAAAAATTTTGCCACTCTTGAAAAAGATGTTGGACCTCTAAGAGATTTCACTCTTTAGAGTGAGATCTCCACTCTAAAAAATTTAGAGAATAAAAAAACAGCATCTATATTTTCGACTTTTTAAGGATGAAATTTTTAATAATTTTTCGAATGATCTCTAATAAAAGACGTATGAGATGAAAAATCTGGATTTACTCTCAGATATTGAAATTCAATTTACAACTTTTCCTATATATATATATATA
>NW_017305179.1:709161-725710 GCF_001594115.1 Trachymyrmex septentrionalis
CAGATGCATTCCGAATATTAATAATAATAACAAAATTTTAAGGAGTTAAAATCTTGATGCTACGCACAATAATCTTTGCTTCTTTCAGTCGATGACAGAATCGTTTGGCAAAAGAAAAGATCCATCTCTTTCTCCCCACATAATGAAAAATCAAAATTACAATTTTCAAATTGTTGCCTCAAAAAAGAGTAGTCTACAAGACGCGATTTAATTTCAATTGTGCATCCAAATTTTGAGTCCAAATTAAAATCTAGAATTTTAGTTTTTAATTTTGTTTAAATCGACCAGGTATAGATCTATTTTATGTCATTAATATCACATCGTTTAAGAAGCGTTTAACTCCCGTCTAATTCCGATCATAAATTTTAAAGTTATCGATTGAGTTCCACTCGTGATCGCCTCGATTTTTGTTGCTTAGCTTTTTGCGAGAAGGAATCAGGAAATGAGGGAAAAGTGCATTCAGAAGAACCGCGACAACACACGTGCTGCGCCCGACACGAGAAGATGATCGAAGTTGGATATGGTGAGCGGTTAAATTAAAAGATCGATTATTTCTTAATCATTTCTGCTTTTAACTATAGATATATATCAATCTAATATATATTAAAAAAGAGAGAAAGAAAGAAAATGCAATATTCGAGGAGGAAACTTGAGCAAAATATGTTAATGAACGATTCATAGTTAGAAAGGTACGATCTATGTGTGTACATTATAATGAATTGATAGCTCCATCCCGTGTTTTAAGGGGAAAAGAACAGAACATCCGGTCATTTTGTGTAAATTAATCTATTTTGTGATTAGTTTCAAAGTAAACAACGTTCGTATTAACATAATATGTAATACTTAGTAAATAAGAAACTAAATTTGAGTCAAACTATAATAAATACATTATCTTGAGTTAACTTAACTTCATTGTTTTACTCAAATCAACGACATATTGATTCGGAACTGTGGCGACTTATAGAAATGATTAAAAGTAACTCAAATTGGTATAATTTGGAATTATGAATTTAACATACACTTGGGGGAAAAACAAATAATACGATTAAACATTCACGCGCGACTGGATAAAATATTTTCATTCGTCTAGAATCGAAATTTCGCATCGCGCGTCGACTGTGTCGGATTCTCTCGTCAATCTATTGACTTCAATTTAACGGCGGTGACGTTTGACCGTTTATGAAGAAGGAGATGACCCGCCAGCATTTTAATCGAAATTAATATTTCAATTAGAACACCGTATGCAATCCATCAAATTAATCACTTACGACGCATTTCTCTCGAAATCCTCGAGTCATATTTTTATTCGTATGTAATATAACGCGATAAAAATCGCGCAGAACCTTCCCCCTCATTGATGACATTGATGACAAATACTCCCGCATTCCAACGCAAAAATAATAGAGTTGTACACACTGCAATTCAATTGACCATCTCTAGACCACCGCCATATCTTCTTAGGCTTCCTCTTTCTTTCTCTTTAATTACTCTGACAAAAATAAAAATTAAAAGTAAGTCGAATCGAGACAACGAAACGTAAGGAAAGCTTGAACATCTCTATATTTCGTTGCCTCAATTTTCGCCTTTTAAAAACTTTGTTAATACTCGCGTTAGTCTTAGGTCCTGCGCACAATAGAAGGAATAAGGAATTAGAAATAAAGAATAATTTTGCGATTTCAACCTATCGGCAACCGATTGTATTCCGATGTATCTGATTTCTGATAGGTTAAAATCTTTTATTCTTTACGGCCTTACACTCTAATTTTTCTTTTGCCAGGGTTTTTAACAAAGTCATTAAATAAATCTGCGCGCTGTTTTTCCCAAAAATTATGTCCAATCGATGTCATATATAGTATACCGATCTGTTTATCGTGTTTTTTGCTGCAACAAAAAAAAATATGTCTAACATGGATCGATTTTGTTTTATAGGGATATCCGGGGAAGTTATCCAGATCGACGCTGGACACTGCCGAAAATTATGCCCGCGACACGTGTCCGACGATCCTGGGGATGCCAGTCGACCAGCGGTGCAGGTAAGTCACCGCTGGTCGAAAGAAAAGATTGACTGAGTGGTTGCAGCCAATTAAAAATCCTGTGTCATATTTTACCAATCTAATTTACTGCGGCAGCCAATCCTTTCTTTCAGTGTACGAAGCTCTTTCCTCGCTTCGATCATGTGGAAGACATAACACACTTTACATGTAAACAGATTCCGATCGACAACGCAGAATCGCAATTTCTACGTTTAGATTAATAAGTAAAATTTAGATTGACGAGCAAAACGAAAAGTCCGCCAAATCCTTTCAACATGCTGCTAGCATGCTGCAAATGTCTGCCGTCTGGCATCATTGGTTCACTATTTATGCGTTCAGTTACACGTGATATAAATAGTCCCGTCTGACGATTACGAATGACTTCGTTGTCAAATTTTATCTTAATTCATCGTCGAAAGGGTAAAAAAATCTGATCCTATGTAGGATAGATTCCTTGCAAACGCTCGTCCTTTTCGATACTCATATTTTCCTGAATGATATTCCGGATCTTTCGGCTATTCGAAGAAGGGCTATTTTCGTTACGTGACGCAACCTGATCGGTCGATAGCGCGGATACGGTCTTTTACAGCAGCCATGCTAAATGATGGCTCGTTGAGGCTGGACCCAATGGAATACCGAGGAAAGGAGGCTGTTGAACGCGAAACGCAAGGCGATCAAGGCGATATGTTTTGCGTCCTTCGAAGGTCGAATCGGCACCGCGGTCACCGATCCTCTCGATGGCGCCGGAATGTCCAGCCACTAAATCCCAGAATTATGCGTCCGTTGGATCCCGCTGGATGGATGACGGCGGTCGCCTTGGGGGAAAGATTTATTGAAACGACTCTAATATGATCCTCGATAAGCGAATGACGCGAGCGTATCTTTTATTACAGCCATCGTAAAACAGCCGAGAGCCATTTTTCTTTTTTTTATGCTAAAATGGTGAAGCAGTGGCATGTTGATTAGTTAGTGAACTATTATAGTTATTCTACAATGTGCTTTCTATTTCTTGCTTTTTGCTATTTTGTACATCTTGTCTTTTCGCTTCTTATCCGGTTTTTTGTTTTATGTCGCCCGAGATAAAAGTTAACGAACTTCGGAAGAAACAAGAAACACGTAGCAAGAAATACAATTGTCGATAAAACTGTTGCAAAGGAGGAAGAAGTAAGAAGCAAAAAGCAAGAAACAGGAAACAAAGAGCACATTGTAGAATAGGCTTTAACAACGTATGTTAACTCCTGGATGTGTAAGAAATCTTTTTTATTCTGTGATATTCAAAACCTTTTCCTTTTTTCAGCAATTTTTTGAGATACCTTAAAAGAGTCTTTCATTCAACATTCAATTGAACATGATCGAAGTTCATCATTAAAGAAAATTATGGATTGAAGAATTAATTTACGTGCCAGTTTTATTACAATGTTACAATGTTTTAGAACAGAATGTTTTCTCTTTTCCCATATTAACGGTTCACGAATGTTTCTGTTTGGTTTTCAGAAATGTTCATCGGATTTCCATTGTCGCGCGAGAGCCGCGAAGCTGGAGCGAGTGTCTACGTTGCAGGGTGTTCGCGTAATCGAGGCTATAGATGCCTGCGATTGCTCGCCAGAAACGTCCTGCAGACGAGAATCCTATATCCATTATGTACATTCCGGTACGCCGCACCAAGCAGTCGTGGACATCGGAGTTTGCATCGGTCATTGTGCCAAAGGTATCAACCTCGTAAGAACTTTCCGAGACTAAAGGTCCGTGACTAAAGGTGGCTGGTGGACCAGTCGCATAAAGATAATCACAGCTGGATCATCATAAAAAGAAATACTGATGGTCCAGCCGCGATTATCTTCGCGTGTTTTGTTTTCAGCATTTCAAATTATTTCAAATATTCTGATTCTTCAATTTTTTCTATGATTTTCTCTTTATCTATCTTATTCACTTTTACGTATAATTTAAAATTTTTGTGGAATCCGAAAAATTAACGTTTTATTTATATGTCTTTCAAGATCTGGGTTGCAAGCCGGTCCGGAATAACACAATCAGCGCCAAAGGGCCAAATGGTACGTGAAATAAACATGAAATTAAGGTATCTCCATTTTGTAACTCTTAATGACAATGTCAATGTCGTTACATTGTCGTTGTGCATGCAGATTTTATACATGAAAAATGTAATGATAACGATAATATAACTAAATTCCGTCATAACGAAAATATAACGAAATAATAGTGTCGAGACTTTCATTAAGGGTTACAAAAGAATAGAAGCCTAAAAATCAGAGTCATTTATAAATATATTTGAATTAAAAATTGTGTTATTTTCAAGGTGACGAGATTTACCAAGTAGTCGAGAAATGCGGATGCGCCGGTCATTGTTATCGAATGGACCACATGGAAACTGTGCTGGATTACAGCGAGGTGACGATCAAAGAGGGTACAAATACGACTGACGTGAGACCTGTGATCCGAGTATGAAATATATATTCGATAACTAATTGTTACAGAGAATAAAGATTTTATGTCGATGGTGTACATACATTATTTGGCGGCTTTGTTCGAATTTTTTTTTTTTTTAATATTTTCTCGTCCCTTCTATTTTGTTATTTTTGACAGCAAATAAACGTTGGTCAATGCGTCGGAACGTGTCCGGGAAATGAAACGGAGACCTGTCTTCTACGAGATAAAAAAGAGCCGTCCAGATGCCTAGCCGGTCTGTATTCGAAGCAGCACACTTGCACACCGGCCAGATTTAAAGTGCACGAGTACAGGTAGAATTATTATTCCATGATTATTCCAATTAAAAAATTTCAACTATTATCATGTACTCTCTAAATTTCTTGGAGTGAACCTCTCACTTCAAAAGAATTAAAAAAATGTCACTATTGAAAAAGAGCGAAAAATTTGCACTCTTGAATAAGAGTGGCAGATTTTCACTCATTTTTTTTTTTTTTTTTTGGAATGATTTCACACTTTTGGAGTGAGATTTATTCCAAAAAAAGAATGAGATTTCTTTCCTTTGGAAGAAATGTCACTTAAAAAAAAAGAGTGAGAATCTGCCACTCTTATTCAAGAGTGCAAATTTTTCTCTCTTCTTTAATAGTGGCAGTATTTTAACTTTTTTGAAGTAAGATCTTACTCCAAGCAATTTAGAGAATACATCTAAAGAAAAAAATTTAATTTCCAAATAAAAAAAAAATATTTAATGTTTATTAATTTATCATATTTGGGACTTCTAGGACCCGACGAGGAGCGAAGAGAGAGATAATTCAAATTACTCAGTGTGCCTGCGTCTGAAAAATATTATTCGTCGTGAATAGCTTAAATCGAATCGAAGATGAGAGAAAAAAGTAAAAGAAAGCAATACGAAGAGAGAGAGAGAGAGAGAGAGAGAGAGAGAGAGAGAGAGAGAGAAAGAGAAAGACAGCTTGTTAAACATATTTTGCGCATACATTCATGTTCCTAGGTACATCATGTACCTACAAATCCATATGACTAAATAAATCAACGATGTTTTTACAAATAAGACAAATATCTTTCTTCCTACCTGTACTTCCTATATATTTTATAAATATATATAACCTATATATATTTACCACGATAATGAAGCTTTTATGAAGGGAAAGGAAGTTTGACGAGACATTTTTTGTGCATTTACGTTATGTCTGCATTAAAGCGACAAATCGACCTCCTTCACGTGCCTGATTGTCCCAATTTTAGTAGGACACACCCACGAAAAGTTGTTTACTACAATAGAGTCAATCACGCGCTAAAATTAGAGATTTCTCGGTAAGTATAACTCTATCGCGTCCAACAATTGATAAATATTTCGCTACGTCTTTTGCAATTTGGGCGTGTGACGACGTTGGTCCGCCACGTGGGTGGACGTTTATCGATAAGCGAGCGTTTTGCATAACGCGATTGTTGGCCGACAATGCAACGCGAACGGCTCCGCAATCGGATAAAGGTTCGAATTAGAAAAATAAAAATCGTACGAAAATATAGTTGACGGACAAGAAAAATTTATCGAAATAAATAATCGGCCCTCGCGAATCTCTCGTTAGAGAGGGACAAATAAATCGTCGACGTCAGATCCGCCTAAATATCGCCGCGTGACAAATCACATAACTCGGCACTTACGAATCCGCGGAATTTAGGAAGCGCCTGCTGTTTTTAATAGCCACGCGGTGTCATCGTTGTAGCGCGACCTTACATCTCTCGGCCTTTTTAAAGTCTCGCTTCTTTCATCGATTTTGTCGACCAGTTAATCGGTCATCGTAAAAAGTGCTCGTAAATCGTTCCCTTGCAAATCAATTCCTTGAATGAAATAATATTTTTGCTATTTTTATTATTTCCGTACCCTAAAAACTACTAAAATTTTAATAAATATTTGATAATTTCCAAGTAAATATTTATTTACTTGGAATTTTAACGTTGATCACTTAGTACCATTTAAAGAAAAACGTGTTAAGATTTAATAAATTTTTGTTCGGTGTGTGTAAAATGTATTCTATCAAAATTGAAAATTCCGTATAATTTTTTTAATGAAAATATCTTTCGCTATTAAAATTTTTGCTTTTCGACAAGCTTTTCAAAAGATGCAGGTTTAAAAGAATCCTCTCTCTCTCTTCCTACCTAAAATAATAACATTCAATTTTCTCCAATAGAACATTTTTACGTGGCAAACAAATATTGACGAAGGCAAACATTGGTAATGCGCGAAAATCGAATCGAGGGGATCCCCGTTCAACGATAACGACGACGACAACGACAGCGAGGAAGAAGCGGGAAGAAGAGCCAATGCCGCGGGGGACAAACGAGTTGCGGGGGAGGCAACTCCCGGAGTAGCATAAAGGTGACTCCTCGCGGCCAAGACATCCCATATGCCACTTAGCATCCCGTTCGGTTCGGCAAAATCTCCTCCGTGGAAGAGACTTCTCCATCATATTTTTTTTTCCCACGTTAATAAAGACAAATAGGGACTCGAGAGAAGGAGCTCCTCTGAGTTATCCTTGTCGCGATGAAAGAGTAAGCTGATGCACACGACGACGTTAACAGTGCCGACCGATTTTCGCGTGCGATTCCTCGGGATTGAAAGTGGATCGACACGCGCTCGAGGAAACGGATCTCGATAGAATCGCGAGTGAACCTCTCTTCTTCTTATCACAACATACGTGGATCCACGACGGTGATGACGAGAAGCGCGCCGTGCTGTTTCCTAGTGCTGCTACTCTCATTGACGTCCCTGTGCGACGTTAACGCGTACCCGAAATCGGACCTTCAAACCGAAGACAGGGATGATCTCGAGCAAGAACTCAGAGAATTGTGGCCCTTCGTTCAACCAGCGGACGAGAATGACCTCGCGCCTCAACGAGAGGAGGCTTTGCAGAAAATACAAGAGGTGATAATGACAATCCTCGTCGCAATAAATGTTCTCCATAATCATGCCATTTATCGGATACTCTCTAAAATATTTACAGTGAATTTTACTTTGAAGAGTAAAGTCTCTTACGGCCCATTTCTTTACTCCTTAAGTTACCGACAATTTTATCCATAAGATATCGCATAAACAAAGTTATCTAGAGATGAAGAAATCGGCCATGAAAGACTGAAAATTGAGTCTTTTTCAAGACTGGCCCAATTTTCGCTTTTTAGAGTGAGATTCCACTCCGCTAAGAATTTAGAGAGTTACGGTAAATGAGAGAATCAAGCAACGATCATCCAACCCGAATTGGCGATTTGTCATCTTTAGACAATGAAGTCTCTTTAAGTTTCGCACTAACGGTAAAATGATGAACGCATTGCAGATCCTTGGTATTCGGAGTCAGAACGAGAATCTGGCCCATCGCAAGGTACCGCCGCAATTCATGATGGAACTCTACAACACTATCGCCGATCCCAGCGGAGTTACACGAGGTCGGAATCCGTACAACGCCAGAATCGTGCGCAGCTTCGTTGAAAGAGGTAATTTTTTCAGTACATAATCATTAAACACTCGCGGAAGTCACACAATTCACTGTCGAGCGAGAGTCGCGATCTAAACGTTTTTCTCGTTGTTTTGCACGTAGACCCTTTCTTGTCGAACTTCTATTTCTTTAACGTCTCGGGACTGGAGATGAACGAATCGGTGCTGGAGGCTGAGCTTCATCTCTATCGGAAGAAAATACCGCCGAGGAACGTACATCCATTAACGTCTGTGTCGCCTTATTATCTTGTAAGTGCCTGGCACGATCAGTGTCGTCGATCAGCGTGTCAATCTTTACATGCATGTGAATCAAACGTATGAACTTGATGTGTTGATGTGTTAAGGAGATTCGATAGATATACAGCATGTTATATTAGTATTTATACTTTAAACAAAGTATATTATACATATAAAAGTTGTGTTAATAATATTCTGTTTTTATTGGACGACACATTTTTATAGTTTAATTCTTACTATTTTTATTGTTATAAATTAAAATTTCAAAAATGATCAAAATCTAAATGTTTTTATATAAGTGTTTTTTTTTTATGCACAGTTTCATCGCAATCCAATCAGTTACAAATATTTAGAAAAAATTAATATTTTGTTTGTTCGACAACTAAAATTTAAGTGTAAAAATTAAAAAATATTACTTCTTATTGAAATAATTTTTTTGTTATTTCGAAATGTCTATCATTTACTTCCTATAATATAAATTTTCTAATGTAAACTTTGATATACGTAGATAAGAGTGTATCAAGTCCTGGACGATCGCAGCCTTGATGTGCCAGATCTTCACAGGTTACTGAATGTTCGTTATGTCGGTGCGCACGCTTCCGGTTGGCAGGTGAGAGCGTTATAACGATTTAACATTGTCATTTATTTCCTTCCGCAATGATAATTTCATCGATATCAACATCACAATTTTTAATCAAATAATATTAAACGTGAGTTTTTTAAAAGTTTTCAAATTAAAAGTCTGCCGTGATAATTTATCAAATTATTCATATCTCGAAGGATTAAAAATCATGAATGCAATTTGACATTTTCATTCAAGAAAATTCGACAATTTCAGTAATTCTCGTTAAAAAAAATAATGTCAACTACTTGACTAAATACATTTAACATATCGCATTTGAATTGGATATTTCAACAATAGCGTTTGCGATACAGATATTCAATGTGAAGCAAGCCGTCCTCGACTGGATGAGCGGTGAGCCGAATCTGGGCCTCCTAGTGACAACTCAGGATCTATTCCAGGACGAGGTATCGGTGGAGTTTTCCCGCCGAAACGATTATCACCATAGCAAACAGCCGATATTGGTTCTCTTCGACGATGATAGTAATGGTCGATCCAGTGAAAGATCGGTAACCGCGCCGCGATATTACGCATACGGAAAACAAGACGACGACGACGAAGAGAACCATGAAAAAGATCCAGTATACGAGAAGAATGCGGAAAACGAGAAGATCGATCTGGAGAACGACTATGACGGTGTCAAACACTATAGGAGGCACAAGAGGCAACAGGAAGGCAACGGTCAGCCCGAGGAGGTTCTGCTGGTAAACAGACACGAGCCGGAATTTTTCCAGCGGCTAAAGAAAAGACGTAAAGAAGAGGAGGAGGAGGAGGAGGAGGAAAAGAAGAAACAAGGCGAAGTCTCTCGATATAGCAATCCTCTGGAAGCGACGAGGCGCCGTCGTCGCGACTCGACGTTCTCTCGGAAACGCACTTCCTGCGGTATCGTGTCGAAAAATTGCTCACGGACCACACGAATCCTCACATCGATGGATATCTACGAGAGAGCGATGTTTCGCGAGAGGCTGGGACAGGTGGTGAGGAACAGATCGACGTCGGTCACAGGACGACGTCATCGAACGGCGCGATCGGCGAGCAGCCAGAGCTTGTTGGCACCGGAGCGGCTGGGGAACACGACCGAGTGCACGAGGCACGAGCTCTACGTAGACTTCCAAGACATCGGGTTGTCGTCCTCGATAATCGCGCCGGCTGGCTATTCCGCGTACCAATGCAAGGGCGTGTGCGAGCCACCCCTCAGCCAAAACCAACGGCCGACGAATCATGCGACGATACAGGCGATCGTACACAAGATGGCCAAGGGCGTCGAGAGGCCCTGCTGCGTGCCGACCAAGCTGCTCAGCACCAGCATTCTCTTCTACGACGACAACGAGAACGTTGTGCTCAAGATGTACGAGGACATGATCGCGGACCATTGCGGATGTCGTTAAGAAAAAGAGAGAAGGGGGGGGGGAAACCTGATCGCTTCCGAGGTGTCGGCCATGATTAAAATAAACGCTGCGTGAAGAAAACAGTGATACGTGAAGGAAGGAAGAAATATGTAGAAAGGTAAATAGAGAAAGTAGGTCTAGGGTTTTCGATCTGATTCGTGATTCAATTACAATACCTCCTTTCTGCCGCGCTAAAGGAAACTATCGCTAAGTTATTGAAGTAGGAATAGAGATTCATAATTGTAATACCCAAGATGGAGATTAAATTTTGAGATGATATAATGTTTTCATAATTGGCATAGAATAAACAAGTTGATCGTTACGTCAGTTTTTTTCTTGCAGCTAAATAAGAATTACGATAATAATTCGTTCTCATTGTAAATAGCCGGATTATTGATCGATGGCGTTTGATTCTCCTATTCGACTGTTTTGTCGTTAAAGTGTTCAGTACAACAGCGGCTTGAACATTTATTTATGATCATTATTTGTGGAATTGGAATGGATTCCGAATCAAAGTTGTTTAATTATTCCCTACTCTCTAAATTCTTCGAAGTAAAATCTCACTCTAAAGAATAAAATCTCACTCTTAAAAATTGAAACTTCTACCACTCTGAAAAAAGAGTGGCGGAATTTTCACTCTTAAGACCAAAAAATTTAGAGTAGATTTATATTGTAGGTTCCTAAGAAAAGAATAATTTAGATCGGAATTCATCCCGTACATTTTTCATAACGTGTTTTCTGATCTTTTTTTATTAACTTTTTTACTAACTCAAGTCTCATACAATTACGGCTTTTAATGAATTAACGGAGAATTCTCTTGACGCTGTCATTCCCGAAGGTTCGTGACGATCCTGTAATGAGTAATCGACACGCCATTCGCAGCTACTTTTGTACATAAGACATTCCCAAGTATCACGTATGCCGTATAGAATCAATAACATATACGAGTACATATATGATTAATGAAGTATATCTGATTAGTGTACTGTAGAATATACCGTAGTGCCGTTAAATTATTGCTATAATTGTAAACGTAGAATTAGGCGGGTCTTTCTCAGCTATGCGTGTACATATATAAGCACCGACACATCTCACTGAATTTATTTATAGCGAAAATATAAAAAAAACAAGGAATAAAATGATACTCAAGCGACATTGTGACTCGAATTATTGGCCACCGTAAATCCCGCCGATCTCTCTTTTACAGATGTAGAGAATCTCCCGAAGAGGAAGTTCAACAATCATGCTCTCGCGAGATTTAAGCTTAATCTATAATGTGCTCTTCACATCTCCTGTTTCTCATACATATTTTACCTAACTGTACAATAAAGTGTGTTGAAGATTTGATTTATTTCTATTTATTTCTATATTTATGTTAAACATTTTTATGTCAATATCTTTTTATATCTATTTTACATATTTTTATATCTGTGTACAACGGCTTTAATATGCATTAATATATTAGTCCAATTAAATTCGCCATTCCCTTTTATCTTTTAACTTTTTTTCTATTTTCGCGGCCGTTTTATCTCAACAATCGTGTATCATTTTGTCACGTGTTTGTCTCTTCCGAAAGTCGTCAACTTTTATCTTAGGCAACAGAAAACAGAAGAAACAGGATAAAAGGCAAAAAGGCAAGAGGTAAAAAGTGGTTAAAAGTAATAAGAAATAGAAAGCAAGGAACATTGCAAATTAGGTTTTAATCTCGCGGGATACGAACGGCGCATTGTCGTTTTATTGTCTCGTCGCGATGCGTCCTCCTCGAGAGCTGAGAGCTACTCAGCTTGTTTTCGTTGGGAGCGAAATTGCTGGGATCATAATTTACAGAGGCAAACCGGCTGACAACAACGGCGATCGTCAACGGCGGGCGCGGCGTCTCTCGGATTGCAGAAATGATTGCAGCCGCGGAATGCGAATGATTCACTACTGGTCGAGCTTCGCTCGATCGTATTATCGTTATGATTTCACGCAACAAACTTGTTTATACTTCCTCTTTGATAAAAAATGTATTTTAATTCTTTTTTTTTTTTTTTCAATTTTTCCGCTCGTACAAAACAATAAATGAGAAACATTGGCTGCGTTCAACAGAAAAATTAAGCAATTTTGTACACTTCGACTCTCTTATAAGATTCTTTCCGATTGATTTTTTTGCTCTTAGTTCCCCATTGGATAGAAATGTACAAGCCAATTATATCAAAGCATCTTACAACAATTTAAAAATTGTTTTTCATAAACACTTAAAAAAAAAAAGTAGATTATATAAATATATAATTTCCACGTTACGTGATGTTGTAGAGGATTAAGTGACAAAATTGAGGAATAGGAAAACCGTGATCGTTTTTGCGAATATTTCTCGCGAATACGCGCAGTTTCTTCCAGCAACGGTAAATCGCACGGGATTTTTATTATATTATCGCCGTAATCGACCTCGTCTGCGACCCTATGAGATTGAGTAAAATAAGACGCGATCAAAATCTCGATTGAATAATTGTCCCGCTGTGAAATCGCGCAATTTCGCAAGATTGAACGAAATTACAGGCGATCACGCGGCGTATTCGCTCGACGAAACGTCACTTGGTACCCCGGCTTGTTTTCGTTCCTCTCCCCTCTCCCCCCCCCCCTTGCGTGTACTGTGACCTTCTTCGTTTTTAGCACACGTGCCAGCGTAACGAGGGCCACGAGGGGTCTCATTATTTATATTCATTCACTCCAACCCCTTCCCCCTTATTTCCGTAAAAAAACCTAGAAGCGTAATTCACAATGAAAAAAAATTTACATTTTTCTCAAAAAAAAAAAAAAAAAAGGTGTATTGTAATTTCTTCTCATTTTTCTTTAAACATTACATATTTTACGATACGTCTAAATTTACAATTATTTCAACAAGTACAATCGATTTAGGAAAGAATAATTTATTCTTAAGTATTAATTATTTGTAAGCATCTCTACCAACCTAGCGTTCGTAGTCTTTCTTTTATGAAAATTTTGATTAGAATTGATTGTGATTATATATATTAATTGTTTAAAAATAATTTATTGTTAAATGTTAAGTGTTAATTATTAAAGTTTTTTACTTTCTTGTTGATATAGAAAGTTGCGATAAATAATAGATAAAAGAAATAAAATTTTAAGTAAGTACTATAAGAGTCGTCACTAAATGAGTTCCATGCTGTGGTTAGTCTACTATCCTCATCCGTTCATTTTTTTTAAAAACATTAACAATATACGATAACAAAGACACATAAATAAAAAAAATCTGTAGGACTTTATTAAGAACTACATTTACTATCTAAGCAGAAATCGCATATCACAGACAATCATATACGATTGTAAAATAAAAACTTTAAGAATAAAAAATATTTACTTAAGTGTACGATTTTTTTTAAATGTGGCATAACTTCTATCATAGATGTGTTCGTAACAAGATGTTACAGCAAACTTAGCGGCAGTCGCTGCTGCTCGGACATTTTACGCGTGTTTCATTTTTAATTTAATCCTCGATTATTCTATTTACCCCCATAGTCAACTTACCCCGGTCTCCCCTACTTAAGACAATCTGAAATATAAAAATCAACTACTGGAATACCGGATCTTCGATCGATTCTTATATTTGAGATTGTCGTAAGTGCTTATTATTCAGAGTAATTATTCTTAAGTACATATCACTCGGAGGAGCAGGTCTGAGGACAACGCCGCGAATTTGCATGTTCGCGAGATTGCTTGTCTCGAGATCGCTCGCGTGCCGGCGCGTGCATTCCGCGGACACGCATGCATATCCCCGGCTATATTTAATCCGCAGTGGGTGTATTTTCGAATCGGCCCGGCTAAAAATAGCTGGAACGCGTTCCGCTGCATTCCACTGTTGTATTTAGATCCTCGTAATACGCGGGCGTGCTTGGCACACGCGAAACGCACGCACGCGCGCACGCACATCGTTATCCAACAATTTTCGGGAGCATTCTCCCTGCGACTGCTGAAGGATTTCCGACTGCGTAGAAAAACTCATTATCATATACTTCATGTATTCGGAGCAAAATGTGAAACTTTCCATCCGTCGTAAAAGGATCAGCGACTATGTTACGAATGTTACGTCCATTTCTATCAATGTAAATTAACTGCGATCTGGGTTTAATGTACTTTTTATTTTTTTTTCCTAACGTTTCTGACAATGTAGTTTAATTCGAATCTTGGCTCAATTGACTCTTTATCTCTTTCCACTTCAAGAATTAGAGAAAGAAAGAGCAAGTTGGACCGCAAAATCTACGTAGAAACAGGTATGTTATAACTCTTAGAAAAAAAATGAATAATAAGTTAAATCGAAATTAAGGTTAATCTGCATTGACAGAAATAAAAGCGAAAAGTACTTATATTCCTCCTTTCTCCATCACGCTCGATGAGTGTATTTTAATGTTTACAACTTGAAGATCACATGCAATCTACAGGTTTGATGCGACAACAAACTATCATGAGTTGTCAGTGATCAAAGCTTACGAGATCAGAATGATTAGATGTTACGGAATCTTTACTTAATTAACAGGGTCCTACGAGAAGAAGTGATCGAATATTATTCAAAAGGGAATAAGAAAAGCTTTGGGGTTGGCAGAGCTGATGAGAAGCAAAATCAAACGAAGGAACAAGGAAAACTAAGAGAAAAAAAAAACAAATCAACGAGAAACGAAAAAAAAAACAACAGAAAGATATCTAGAATTCGCGCACATGAGAAGGTTCTCCCAAACAGTCTTAATAAATTATCAACTCCAATCTAACAATAAGCCCGAAAAATTCTAGAAGGAGGGGAAAAAAGTAGAGTAATTGCTCTCCATGCTCGACCATACGTTCCACCATTAAACGTGCAACGGAATCAAGTTTTATCTGTTTTTCTAGAAAAAAGGGAACATAAATGAAGAAAATTGCGAAATAAGTGGCAGCTAGGAGTTCGCCGGGGCTCCACGTCCATAATTGAGGGTTAATGCAGACGACCGTACGTCATAGCGCCCAATACAACGACGGACACGGTGATGTCCCATGGGTCACCATCAGGCCATCAGGGCTGTCAGGCTAGGCTACCTCGTTCTCTCTCTCTCTCTCTCTCTCTCTCTCTCTCTCTCTCTCTCTCTCTCTCTCCCTCTCTTCTCTTCTTTTTTTTTTCCTTCCGTCTTTCCCTCTGACCATCGCCGGCTGTTACACACAACATACAGTGGGACAGACTTCACCGGTTCACAACTATGCGCCTAGTGGTAGGCCTTTGAACGGTGTGCGGCCGCGTGCGCCTACCTTTCCCCCCCGTTCGAGATCTTTCCGAACCCTCGGAGCTCTTCGTTCTTTTGCCTATCGTCCGTCTTACATCACGCGTCATCGGTCGGCTCGCTTCCCCGCGGCTTCTACCGCATCGGCGGTATTTGTTATCTCCACGCGTGAAATGCGGCTGGTAAACAAACAACAACCGGACGTTTCGATTTTCCCAGAGTTCCGTTCCAATTTTCCGGTCCCTTTCCGTTTCGGGAAACGACGACGGGAAAAAAACGGGACCATTACCGTCCCTATGGTAAACAAGCGAGCAGATGCCCCGAGTGGTTTTCTACGTATTTGGGTATCGATTGTGGAGACGCGTTAGTTATGTTCGAAAGGTCGAGTATAGCTGAAAAGTGGAACGCCGCTTATACGTCCCATCGGAGCCCGGAGCGAACAAAATGAAAGCGCTGTTCGTGATTTGCGTCGCGGCAGTTTTTCTTCACTCGATCTTCGTCGCTTCGCACGACTACAAGGATTGCGACGAAGTAAGTATGAATCAAACAATAAGATAATTCTTTTTCTCGACTCAACTTACTCATTTACGATCGGAGAGTCTCTCCTCTGTGAAGCTCTCTCTCTCTCTCTCTCTCTCTCTCTCTCTCTCTCTCTCTCTCTCTCTCTCTCTGTCCGTCTGATTTCATCTTTTCTTATATAATTGTTATTTTCAGCGATGGTGAAGTCACTCTTGCTTAATGAAACCGAAAATAGAATCGCAAATTCAATTTGCAAATAGAAAAGAAAATGACTAGTGTTGATAGCGGAAAATATCGCATTTTTTTATCTAACTTATCCGAAATTCTCTCTTAGTAGGTCATTTATTGTATATATAACACCCTCTTCAAAACATGACCAGCCATATTATTACAAATTCAAATTTTCTTCTCCTTGACAATCGGTATTTTTCCTTTTAATACGTATAAATATTCCATTTTTGAGATTTTATAGAAAAAGAATCTCAAAAAATTTTAAATAATTTCCTTATTGTACTATTAATATTATATATTAATATTGTTATCTCTTCTCTATTTTT
>NW_017305179.1:725810-727213 GCF_001594115.1 Trachymyrmex septentrionalis
GTTAGTAGTTAATCACCTCTTTCCTCCCTCACTTCTCTATTTTTATTCCTATTTCATTTACTCTATTTATATTTATATTGTCTTTAATAAAGTTCTACTCGGTCAACTATATTTTAAAGACGAGACATATTAAAACTTCCAGAAATCTATATCTGAAGCTAACAATGAGCTGGAGAAGAACAGTAATGAAACCGCTGCGAATACACATCGGAAATCTTATTATTCGAAACAACGAAGTTTTAAAAAGCCCAAAGTATCTAAAAAAAAAAAGAGAGAAAAAAAATTTTCACTTTTGTATATACTTTACATTATATCATTTCAATTTGCAGAGATAATAATATTACTTTCAACAATTTTAAACGATTCGCTTGAGCACTTGAAAAAGAGGGACTTTCTGAATCTTTAAAACTTTCGAGATATTGAAGATCATCCAGATTTTCTCAAAGGACTCACGTAAGAAATTAAGATTAGTTTCAAACGACATTTGCACTTTCCTACAATTCAACGCTTTTGAAAATTCCCATTAAAATTCGAACTTGAATCGGTTTGCTGTCTGAAAGTATTCACGAGCAAGGACTCGGCGCTTGGTTCTTGTATTATTTGACCACTGCATTTGCCATTTTCGCTCGGTGTATTCGAAAATCTGTCTCGCTACCAACAGGCGGCTACGCCATTGACGGGAAACGATCTTGCGGCGTGCCGTTTCTCAGAAGTAAACGCTCTGCCCCTTCGCTCCCAGTGATTGTCGTCCCTCTTCTTCTCCGCCTCCGCGTTCTTCTTATCCACGCGTCAAATGCCGGCGTCCTTTGATGTCGCTGCGACCGTGTCAGCCTTTTACGTATATCGCGCGTAGTCACGCCGGTCATCGATCTCTCCGCTTTGATTAATCGCTTCTTGATACGCGCGAGGCGTAATACGTACTCCTGTGATCGCATTTACTTATGCTGCTCGAGATAAACAGATAGTCTGCGTGTCTCGTTGCTCTGGCACGCCATTCGGCGTTATCTTTCCTTTTACAACTGCCTTTCTTTTATGAAAATATGACTACACACATTTGACACGACACCCTTAATCGTTCAATAACATTCGTGATTATCAAACTTGCTATTTCTCTGAAAAATAAAATGACTGTGATATTGGCCAGTTTTTCAATTTAAAGATGCCGTATAAATGTAGCGATATAGTCGACATATAGTATCGTTTTTTATTATCCATTGAATACCAAGAGGGATGAAACGACATCTGTGGTTTCCAAGAGACGCAAACATCATTCTTTGTTATTGGATTACAATGAGTGACAAAGATAGAACGACACTTGTGTTACCAAATGGGAAAGCACTCATAGTCTATTTCTCGCTGGAAAGTATCTCCTAAAAGGAAAGCATCTTTTTTCAGATTTTTAA
>NW_017305179.1:727313-729677 GCF_001594115.1 Trachymyrmex septentrionalis
TTGTGTTACCAAATGGGAAAGCACTCATAGTCTATTTCTTGCTGGAAAGTATCTCCTAAAAGGAAAGCATCTTTTTTCAGATTTTTAAAAGTGTTCCTAAGACACTTCATGTCGTCTATAATATCCTACAATTAGGGGTTAAAAATCTCATGATTTTAGGCTTGAAAAAGAATGTTTAATTGTTCAGAGAATAATTTAGTTAATCGGCGTAATTTTGCATCGATGCTTAATATCAAGTCTTATCATAAATATAAAAAAAATATAGAAAGAAAGAGAAAGTTATAAGATAATCGGTTATTCGTCATTTGATTTGATATAATCATCATGATTTTATTCGAAATAATAAGAACTTACAATTAGTCTTCTGATCATCGCAATGCTGTCATCAATCGCGATGTTTTTGAACTCACTATTTTCTATTTTTTTCAGGCACAGATCTCTACGAAAGCGCGAGACGTCGAATGTAAGGAAACTCGTGCGAAATCATACGATCATATTTCGACGATACCCATTTTGTTCAAGCAAAAAGATGGTAACAAACACAGACAGAGAGCGAATTCTTCGGGGCCCAGAAACCGTACGACACATCGTCCTCGTAAGGGTAGAGGATTTCGGCGGAAGACGGTTCCATCTGTCATAAAAATTCCCGAGGGCAATCTTTATGAGGAAAAGCGCGAGCATAAAAGCATTAATGTATGGAGTTACAAGGGCAAAAACGATGACGTGAACGACATACATCATATTCGCGAAACTCTTGATAATTATTATCCGTTTCACGGAGGATTGGAGTCTATCCTGGCAAGATTAATCGAAGCGCTGGAGAATACTGGAAATGTGTCGAATTCGAACGCGCCGAATCCGGACGTATCGAACTCGAGTGCCATCGATGACATGAGCAGCATCGACGATGAAGATCGCTGTCAGAAGTGGCTGGACAACAGGGAGAAGATCGAGAATGCCTTTCCGGGTAAAAACGAAACTTCATAAATCGAGCTCGCTAAATGCAAATTTGACGAGAGTACGATGGATGACGTCCGACGTGTGTTTGTGTGGGTGTGCGTGTCCGCAGGATCCGTCGCCGACTTGCCAGCGTGCCCCTGCCTGTATCCGAACATCATCTTCTACGACAACCAGATCTGGGATAAGAAGCGAAAGAAGAAGTATCGATGGCGCGACGTGAGCCACGACAAGGACCGGCTCGCGATCTACAAACCTGGCGCCGCTTATTGCGTGCAGACTCTAGCGTCTCAGCAAAGTGAGAGCGCTATCGTGCAACACTGTTGCTACGATGAGAATAGAAAACTACTGACCCGTGGCTCCGGCACCGGCACACCGTACATCGTCAGTCCGGAAATCTCGCCTCTGCTGCACGACAAGATCGACTTGTTGCCTTGGCGACTTTGTAAGGGTGATTTCACGAGGTACCTATTCTCGCCCAACACACACACACACACACACACAAACCCACCAAGTCGAGAGAAAGTCAAAATAATGATTTCTTTTATTACAAAATTTCACTCTTGTTTATTCGTAAAAGATCCAAATAAAATTCTACTGTTATACGATAAGATATACAAAGCTGGTTTGGCAGGCAACGTTAACGAATGAGATCGAACATAGAGTTATGATAGAATGTTTATTATCTCTTGATATGGTTCATATCGCTTGTACACTTTTGTATATATAACCCTTCAGAGACGGCATCTTGTCATTCGTCTTACGTATTTTTATTACGTTACAGGTACAACGAAGTGAGAATACCGAATAACGATAATGACTGCGAGATAAATCCGGATGATGAAGAGTATCAACGTCAAGTGGAAAATGCGAAAGATTATTGAGACACGATACCACACACGTCGCAATTGTACCAAAAAAGAGCAATAACTTGCCTAAGTTTCCACTTCAATTGTGTTCCCAAAAGAGAGTAGTCTGAAAGATTTATATTTATTTTCTATTATTTCTTATTTCATTAAATCTCTTTTCGTATATTACATTCTAGTTTTGTATCAATATACCATGTTGAAAAGATCATGTAAAGAACGCCGTGTGTTGATTGATCACATAAAAATTATTTTCTTCTTTCGCGTGATGTATAAATATTACGACAATTATTGAATTGATTAAACAGCGATGGGATATTAACGAAATCCCAAGCTGCTTACTTTTCTTAGAATGAGAGAAATAAAAAAAAGATTATGTGCAATATCACACGGTGTTCCACATACAAGTATTATTCATTTATAATTTATTAGGAATATTTAAGGAATAATAGCTAAACAGTGTAAAAAAAAATAAAATCTTGTTTTGTACATCATACAACTACTGAAATTATATTCCACAATACAATGTATGTTGTATTTT
>NW_017305179.1:729777-735108 GCF_001594115.1 Trachymyrmex septentrionalis
ATAAAATCTTGTTTTGTACATCATATACAACTACTGAAATTATATTCCACAATACAATGTATGTTGTATTTTTAAGTCATACCTTTATCGAATTCTTTCTTGTGCAATATCTTTTTTAACGTTATTTTCAAGAACTTGAGTAACATAATTAATAGCATCGTGTTGCTTTTTTCCTGATATATCAGCATTCTTAATTACTTTTTTGCTCTTCCGATCGATATTTTATTTGTTTTTTTCTTGTTGACATTCAGCAGATCACAGCAGGATCGCTCTCCTCTCCGATTTAATGAACGAGTGTGATTATGTTATATGTGAATCCGACGAAACGTCATTTATTTTAAGCATGTGCGCAACATTTCTCGACATGATGAGCGCATAATACAAATCGCGCGCGATGACATATGATTTTATAATGAACGGATTGGCGATTGCTGGATGCTATCACTGTTCCGAATACTTTTGGAAACTTTTTTTTGAGTTCGTTGGGCCAGAAGAGAAAAACGATCATTTATTTATAAATAGAACATTGACATATTTTTAATATTCGGGCGATAATTTCGAATAAATTATTACAAATAGTTTTAATATACTTACGTTGTATGTATTTGTCAAATTTTTTTCATTTTTATGTAATAAATGTTATAAGAATTATCGGCTAAATAATTAATGCAGGATAACAATAATCGTTTTTATTAATTTTTTTTTTACTATAAGAAGAAAAATGCAAAAAAAAATGTCATCACACGGTGTTCCCAAGCGGTCAATTCGCTTGTCCAACAATGTCAGATTACCGAATCGCTTGCTTGAAAGAAAATTTCGTTTAGGTTTTGATTATTTTTTCTCTCAGTCTTTGCTATTTTATTTTAGGGAAGAGCAACGGTGTATTTTACACTGTATGGGGGATACTGCTAGGAAATCACCTTATTTTCCTATGCTTCTTCCCTTCCCTATACCATGTTAAGGCGTGTATACAACCGAACGAGTACCATTCAACCGTGCCCAACGTTGCTTGACTTCAGTGATCAGACGAGAACTACTTTAAGCCCACGGACGTGGGTATGGACGTTGATGAATCTGATATCCTTATTCATAGATGATTTTGTTCATATAATTCCATTACTTCGATATTATTTCCAAAATTGTTTATATAACAATAAATTTTTGCATAATTTTTATATACACTTTTTATGTTGTAACAGCAACTGCTACACTGAAAAAAAAAATGATGTGTGCTAACAGCATTATTTTTATTGAAAATAATTTTGATGATTAAAAATAAGTTTGTAGAGTCTAAAAATTATCCATTCCTTTACAAACATGGTTTATGATATTGATTTTTAAGAGAGAACTTAGCATTCTTATGTTGACTCTATTTGAAAGTTTTGAATAAATCTACACTAAAAATAACTCTAATATCTAATTCATTAATCTAATGAACAATGAACAACAAATGCAAAATCAAATTTATTATTAAATTATTTGGAATTTTCTTATCATAATCCCATTCGATAAACACGAATTAGATAAAACACGAATGAATGCGAGCGAACGATGCTTAGCATTCTGTTCCCATGACTGGTTATTCGTTCGGTTGTATACACGCCTTAACATGGTATAGGGAAGGGAAGAAGCATAGGGAATAGGAAGGTGATTTCCTAGCAGTATCTTCCACACAGTGTAAAATACACCGTTGCTCTTCCCTAAAATAAAATAGCAAAGACTGAGAGAGGGAACAATCAAAGCCTAAAAGAAATTTTCTTTCAAGCAAGCGATTCGGTAATCTGACATTGTTGAATAAGCGAATTGACAATTTGAAAAATGGGTAATTCTTCGGAATTTTCATATTCTCATATAAAAAATTGTGGATATCATGACAAGTCGAGCAATCTTCAATTCCTACATGAATATATATACGTGTATTTATCTTATACACATGTAAAATCAATTGTGTGGCTACTAGTGTATGTATGTGTAGGAATAAAGTCGGTCGTCATGGTTACCGCTTGTAAATGTAAGCAGCGGCCATACACTTGTCAAATGTACCGTAAAGTCTGACTTAAGTGCCTTAAGTTACCAGGGGCATTCACCTGACGCATGTTTCAACGCTGCGTAAAGAATAAAGATGGATTGGGCTAACGATCTTGAGATCACTTCGAAAAAGGTAAAGTTTTTAAAAAATTTTCCCAAGTCCCTATAGAGCAGGCCTGTCCAATTTGAATTCAGCAGAGAAAATGCAAAACTATCGACGTAAAAAAATTCAATGTGTGAGCAAGATTTTAGGAACTATAAAGTGTTGATAAGCGTCACCTTAGATGCGCATCAACACTTGACAGTCCCCGAAATCTCATCCACATAGAATTTTTTTGCGTCGATGGCTTTGCATTTTGGCTCCGGAGCTCAAATTGAACAGGTCTGCCATAGAATATTAATAAGAGAATCAATTATATAAAGATACGATATATAGTTTTAAGAAATGTGTATTGATCAATTTGCAGCTACTACCTCGCCTAGGTAGACGTGCAGGTCAGAATAATTTGCTGGAAGATAATAAATCCGATGATGATCCTCTGGAGAGTCCTATTTCCTTATCGTCCGGAAAGTCTATATCTATGCAAAGACCAATAGTTCCACCTCGGTCGAGAAAAACCGGCTGGGGCGACGAATTGAAAAGTGGCAAGTAAGTAAATTGTAAATTAATTACAAAGTCTCGACAAGAGCAATAAAAATTTTCAACTCTTTTTTGTCATTTATGTGTAACGACACTGTTCGTAACGGTAGCAGATTTTTACTATCTATTTTTTCCATCTACTTTCATCGACTTCTAGTGTTTCGAGAAGATTAAAAAGTTTATTTCATAAATAGTTAAGTGCACGTAAGTGAAAGAAGAAATAAAAGACATTAAAAAATTCGTATTGCATACATATTTATATCTTAAGTTCGTGTTAGACTTATATTGATTTATAATCTGCAATAAGCGAGCCCAATTTTACTCAATGCAAGCAATAATTCTCGGTAGTGGAGTTTATATCCAGAAGAAGACAAAAAACAACAAATGTATATAAATGAATTAAAACAAATTTGTTAATGTTTAAGTACAACCAGTTAAACAATTCTTTTTTCATTGCACAGATCAAAGGCGACATCAAACATTATTGAACAGTGAGTACAATACATAAAAGTGAAGAATCAAGTATCTAGCTATTGATAAATCCTATTTCTTAGGGAACGTTTTCGAGTGATTGAAAAGGAGGAGCAAGAAGATGGTGAGCTGATTTGGGACAAACCATGTTAAGAGCTTATATATTGTCCAATTATTTAATTAGTAATTTTACCTCATTTAGATCAATTCTTTTGTTAATGTAATTTTTCAATATTTGCAAAAATAGACATTAAAAATTGATATATTTTTTTATTACTCACTACTTCTTTATATTATTGATCTCTGTATTTATAGATATTCCAGTTATACCAGATTTGGATGAAATTCAGGAAGATAACATCTCATCTGACATTGCAAGTGCTCCCACGTAAGTAATCTTTATTTTTATTATTATTGAAGATTTTTATGATAAAAATTATATTAAAATTCTTGCATAAAATGTACATAAAGTAAGTTACAATCTAGATGAAAAATAATAATTTATTTATTCTCTCTGTAATAGAGAGAGAGAAAGATTATTAAAAATAAAAAATTATAAGTACCTTTTTTTTACAAAAGTTATTTTAAGTTCTTTTAATTATAATATTACATAATTATATGAATAACTTACTATTATTATTTCAGTAAAGAAAAAGTTTCTTTTTTTATATATTGCGAGATGAATTGAATTGTGGTGTGTAATTTTTAGAGTCAACGCAAATAGAGTGACTGCGTACGAGGAATTGGACACTGATTTGGTAAAAAATGCTGCATATACATCGTTGGACGGCGTCAGCCTTTCTCTCCTTGCAGACAAATTGTACAATGAGAATTTAGTGAAGGAACCGGATGAAGTTTGGAATTGGAATCTCCTCTTCACGCAAATTTCTTCAGAGATTAATAGCGAGACGCAGAAAAAGATCGAAGCTTGACGAAGCATTTTGTATTTTAAAATAAAAATGAAAACTTCTCGTATATACAAATATAACAATAACATTCTCGATTATATCATTCATTGGCGATATTGTTTTAAATCAATTCCCAGAACTCGTGAGAAACAATCCTAGAAACTAATATAATCGTTAGTCTAATTTACTAAATCGAAGTCTACAAAGAAGTGCAACATTTTTTTCTCTACGAGTTGAAATAAAAATAGCTGTATCACTGAATTTACTATCAATGTCATTTCAAATTAAATGTAATCTTTTTATTGATAATCATCTCATTGAGGTTGAAAATGTTTAACATTACCAAATTTATTTGCCTCGTAGCTTTTCTCCTTGAATTAGTAATTAAGGTCAATTCAAAGATTTCATGAGCCTGTTTCTTTTTTTTTTAGCTAAACTGCTGAACTTTTGCACCAGTTCATCTTTCTTCCTTTTTGCTTTAGAAGAAAAGAAGAAGAAGAAGAATGAACTGGTACAAAAGTTATTATAAAAAGAACAACAAGGCCTAATAAGACCAAGTTGAAGGAAAGGCAGAAAAAATTCCAAAAGGATTGGATTAAAAGAATAAAAAATGGCGTACCGCCGTCAGCAGTGCCTGCATATGGAAGCGACAAATTACCTCGTCTGACCTATTCGATTGCCCCCCAATTTGGAAATCGCGGTACTTCGAGGAGTGACGTGAAGACTCAGACCGTGCAGGCGTGCAAATCCGTGGTCGTAAGACGAGCCACGAAGATGCATGCGCAATCGGGAGTCTGACACTCAAGCTACTTGAAGCTTACGACAACGTGACAACACCCACTGAGCAGATCTGCCATAGCTCTAACGTCAGCGATCAATGTTCAGTTGTGCCATCACTAGCACACGCTTCCGAAAGTTACTCCTTCCCAGGAGCTATATATACCAATCTATCCGTTTTGGAGCACATACGAGAAACAGACGGCTCTTTATTTCCGACGTCCCAGGTGAATCTGCTGCGATCAAACATCGTTATCCAGCATCTCCATTGAAATCTTTCATTAAGTGTCAGATATCTTGACACGTGGTTAATAAAAATTTTACGATTATTATCTAAAAATCAGACGCAACGAAAATCAATCGTACAGGCAATGGCCATCTAGTGGCAGATTTCGTACTTTTGTTGTATATAAAAAAAAAAATACGATACACGCGGCACTCACAACGCAGGCGCGATCAGCGATGACAGCGATAAATACACGAGTTTGTCGACGGAATAACTTGACT
>NW_017305179.1:735208-736999 GCF_001594115.1 Trachymyrmex septentrionalis
ATACGATACACGCGGCACTCACAACGCAAGCGCGATCAGCGATGACAGCGATAAATATACGAGTTTGTCGACGGAATAACTTGACCTTTGAAAGCACGGAAGAAATTGCAGAAATTGAATGTTTAAAAATAATCACGATCAGTGAGAATTAAACTAACGAGATTTGATTAAAGTTGGTTCGATTTGTCGCGATCAGGATAAATTTCCAATTGATCACTGCATTCATTTTGCTATTTTTCTGCTTATTGTGATCAAACACATTCGTCAAACTCGTCGACGGCTAAACGACGATTGATCGTGAAAGCGATCGATTTTTCAGAAAAGTCTCAGAAGTCACATTTGTGATGCCGTCGATGTTTGTCAACACAAAAGGCCAGCTTAACCTGTTTTAACCTTAGTTGATCGATGATGTCAATACGACAATGTTTTGTATTACAACACACCATTGATTAATCAATTCTTTGATTAATTAATTAACGTTTCTCGATTTCCGCCACCACTACGACACACGAATAATACAGTATGTTGCCCGTTCTTAGTACAATTTAGAAGTAAATGTTACACGATACAAGGCTGCTTGCAACTATCTAGTGAGTACATTCTCTCTAAAACTTTCAGAATTTTACTTTGAAAAATGAAATTTTTTTCATTTTATTCTTAAAAATTGGAAAAAAATTGGAATTTATTTTTTATGACTTTTTTAATTTCTCTTCTCTCTCTTTCAAAACTATTTCAATTTTCATTCTTCAGAGTGAGATTCCACCATAAGGAATTTAGAGATTTAATTTTGTACCATGTATTTAATTTTAAGCACAATTTCTGTTTCCAACTTTGGATTCTATTCTAATTAAGGAATTTATTTTACTTATTTATTATTATTATTTGAGCTGTTTAATTTATTCACTCAATATTTTCATTAAAAGTGTTTACTAATCTTTTTATAGATTTAATACAATATATATTGAAAAGGTCAGCGGCATGTTTCGAGATACTCAAAAAATCGTCGTGGAAGACGGGAGTGCCCCGTCGGCATCGTATGTTATAAACATTCGAATGGAAGATATGTTGGAAAAATTGAAGTTGTTGAATTACGACGAGGAATTTGTCCAAGAACTGAAAATAAAGCCGATCAATAGGTGAGATATCGTAATGTTGATGCACTATGTTCTGTTTAATATTTGATAAGATAATCGTAAACACACATTGGAAAAACAGGCATCATTTTGTAATTCCAACAAATCCTGGTGAACAATTTTACACGTTTACTTGTCTGGCTGCATGGCTGATTAGAAAAGCAGGAAAAAACTTTGAAATACCACAAGAATCAGATGATCCTAATTCCACAATAGCCCTGATCTTAGATTATCTCAGAGAAATCGATATACCCGTGGAATTCCCACCTAATAAACTCAAGCAGGGCAGTGGAGAACACGCTGTTTATGTTTTGGATAATTTGGCTGATAACGCTTTGAAGGTCGCACAATTCAAATGGAAAAGGTACAGCAATTGGTAGCTTCCATTGTAAGTTTCATTAAGTGAAATAAATTATTAAACTGCGACTAACATCAGGATAAATATTCCACCCGATGAACCTACACCGGAACCAGATATCGAGGATGACGATGCAGAATTAATCTTAGAGAAAGTGGAGGAGGAAATGATGGCCGAGTATGATGACGACGATCAAGATATCTTACATATAGACGATATTACAAAAATTTACGGACAAAATATTGTAGGTGACATTTTATTCTTAGAGAAGAATTTTAAATAACGTAATATATATATATA
>NW_017305179.1:737099-749478 GCF_001594115.1 Trachymyrmex septentrionalis
GCGGATACTTTTAGCTTCACAACAAAAAAAAAATTAATAAAAAATATCAATGTATGCTCATTTGATCGCATTTTTAAAAACGTACCAATAGATGGCCCACCCTGTATATATATATATATGTATAAAAATAATGTTATTAAAATCATTAACTTTTTTACGTTTCAGAGCGAGACGCAAAAATTAGACAGCATTTTAGAATCTAAAACTAATAGGGAAGAGTGGCAATTAGAATTAGAAAAAGTTCTACCTCGTTTGAAAGTGACTGTTAAGACAGGTATTGAATAATTTTTGAATGAAAATCAGTTAAATAAAACGAGCGTTATTGCATATTTAAATTTATCGTAGATTCAAGAGATTGGAGAGCGCATCTCGAGCAGATGAAACAATTGCGTATGAATATCGCAACTAATCTGAGCGGTACAAAGGCCCACTTGAACAAAATTTACACCGATATCGGGAGTACTTTAGACAAGATTAAGACTAGGGAAACTTATCTTAACAAGCAACTCGAACCGTCTTTAACAGACTATCGCTCATTGCAAGTGAGTTATTCAATTTTATATTTTTTAATATTATATTTTTATATTTAACTTAAATATTATTATATTATTAAGTTTGTTATGTTTTTATATTAAATTTTTTATACGTATTATTAAATTACACATACAGATAGTGACATGTCAATTATAATAATTAATCTAGGAAGAATTATCGAAAGTCAAAGAACAATATAGAGACGTTAGTGGTGGTGTTACCGAACGAACGCGTGTTCTTAATAAATTAGTGGAGGAGTTGGAACATGTGAAGAGAGAAATGGATGAGAGAGGCTCCAGCATGACTGATGGAAGTAAGTATAAATTTATTTCAAAACATTTAGAGTAGTAAATCTCACTCTTAAAGATTGAAAATTGAGCTACTCTTTTTTTTTAAACTGACTCAATTTTTACTCTTTGGAGTGAGATTCCACTCCAAAGAATTTAGAGAGTATAGATATCATTCGATACGAAGACGTGGTTGGAAAATATCTAATTTTTACTCTAAAATGTATATTTACAGCGCCGCTTATTAATATAAAGAAAATGATCACGAGGATGAAGAATGAAATCTCCGAGATGAATATTCGAATCGGCGTGTTGGAGTACAGCTTGATGTGCGCGAGAGTACGGGATCGAACACAGTTACGAGAGGATATGAACAGCACGAGTACCTCAGTAATAATTTAACGCACGTCGTACATCTTTATTATTTATGTTTGTATATTTCAATCTGTCCGACGTGTGATGTTACGTAGTCTAGTCTTGATTACATATTAGGTCTGCTTTTTGTGATTAGATTAGTATACACTTTTGAAACTTAAAGTATATGTTTGATATTTGACGAAAGCGAGAAAGAGAGTTCAAGTATAGTCCAGTTCCTTTTTAAAGGAATAAAAAAACAGACCTATTATATGTGCGTCATTACGGGTCCAATTACTCTGCCTCTAAAGAAGTTGCGATAACGCAACTACGTAGAACTGAAAAAAATCGCACCGCAGTGTGCACCTCTCATAAATGTGTGAAATTTCTGATTATGCAATTTATACGTTTGTACTTAGCTCATAATTGTCAATCAACACTGACACAGTATTTCAGTTAAATAAAAACGTTTTTTTGTTTTTTTTTTTTACATAACATTTCTTATCACTCTTGTCTTATCCGATTCGAAATATCCTTCAGCACTTTCCGTAACTATATTTTTCTTTTTTTTTCTGCGTATATCGCATTCGCAGCGATCAAGTTGTTGACTGTCTAGCTGATCGACACGTATATGTGTAAAAGTAACCCATGAACGAAAAAAAGAAGTGATAATGCGAGATCGCGGTGCTATCTCGCACGAATCTGCCGTCCATGGCGATTGTTCGCGCAATCGATGCAATTGCATATTCGCGCGTTGGTACTCGAGTCGAGTGTGTCAGACGTTCAGTGCAGGCGAGACGGGCGTAAAAAGTAGACTTGGACTCGAGAACAATAGGTATGTAAAAGAACTCTTTTGTTTTGATTAATGTACGATTTTACGCAATCCAGGAGCACGTGAATCTCTTATCAATTCTTTGTTCGTTAATATCGATATTATATCGATATGAGATAATATGAGATGATCGCCAAAATGATATAACAACCATCAAAGGTCTCTCGATTATCCATCGGGAAATCGATTGTTAAAATTAAATCACGGAAACATTCTTGTTTTGTTGGTCTGCAGATTGATTCGTGGTGGGCGCTTTTATCGTTTGCAAGCGGAAAAATTTTTCCTCGATGAGTGTTCGCAATTACGCGCTGTTAAAATAAAGTGTGACATTCGATATGTATTGGTATCAATGATAAAAATAATTCAACGAGACAATAACTGTCATTATTAGATGCTAGCATCGTCAATAACATAATTCATTGTTTTGCGGAGGCATAGATTTTGATTTAATTTTCTTTTTTTGAATATAGAGTTTACCCGGACAGGATCCCTCTTTTATAATCGAATTTATGAAATAATCGATTTTCGACAATGCATTTACTCGTTACGATTTTTTAGAAACTTTGAAGTTAAAAATAATTCCTTAAAAAATTCCAAGTTAAAAAAAAAGGTACGTGCTAAATCGTATGTAAGCGTGTCTGTAAGCGTGAATCACGATGGACGAAGCCTGAATCGTGTCGTTTCTCTATCTGTTCTTATGCAGGATGTGATAGCCTTCCATCGCATGTGTTCGAATCGCAATGCCACGCAATTACCGGAGCGATGTTTTCTCTTCGCTGCTTTCACTTTCACAATTTCTTCGCATTTTTGCACCCAATATATCGCTGTCGTGCGCGAAAGATTTACTAACATATTAAGTAAATTAAACAATACGACACAAATATTAAACAGTAACGAAATGTTTATAATAAACAAAATAATAAATATATACTAAAAACATTTTTGAATACATAAAACGATTTATTTTGTTGATATGCAACTAACAAAAACTTTTTTACTTCTTCATTTAAAAATTGTGTTGCTTGAAATATAGGAATATAAATAGCAATAAGTAATTCACAATTTCTATATAATTATCTTATTTATATGCTTATTTATATGTTATCTTTTGTCGAGTATATTTTGTACATATTATATGTTATGTAAAAAAAAATAAGTCACATTTCAACAAACTATATGTTTCAATACCAAAAGGAAACTGAATTTCAACATGCAAATGAATTATTTCAAATGTATATGTCCTTTTTACATTGGAAATATATGTAAATGAATTCAAAATTATACTTGACAAGAAAGAATGGGAGCACATCGATGAATCATAGAATGAAAAATTGATTTTGCCTTCCGTACATAATGATGCATAACATACATAATGACATTACAAATGAAAATGACTCATAATTATATGTAATATATATATATAAAACATAAACAAAGATTACATATTCTAAAATCATAAAAAAAACAAAGGAAGTTATAACAGCTTAATAAATTTCAGTAAAATTTCAGTAAAATGTTTTTTTTTTCTAAATTTATTAATTCACTTAAGTTTCCAAATATCATTTTTAAGAACCTGATTAAGTATATTAATCGATTTTTAAAGAATTTATGCTATTTTTCGACTTAAATTCAGATTTTCTCAGATTATTTCGTTATATAATGGTAATATAAAAAAATTTAAAGTCCTAAATAATATATTTTGATAATTTCTTTCGATACTTTCTTGAAGTAAATTACTCAGCACATTTGTTATGCAAATCTTTATCCTCTCAATTACACAAACTCTTGAAAGAAATATTCGATTGACTTTTTTTTTGTTTGATATATCAATTAAAAGTATTACAATCGGACACATTTTTATATTACAACTATCAAGCAATCTACAAGTATTTATTATTTCAAGTATCTCTCACGTCTGAAATTGCATGAATAAATCTGAACTTTGAGCGATAAAAGATAGACGTATTATTAATACGTATCATTTTGTCTCTTACTTGCAATTCCCGTTATTTGTTCGTTGAACGATTAGTCATTAGCTCGCCTCATCTAATGAATAAAAATCTGTAGGTTCTATTTATGCGTCGTGGTCATTGCATAGTCTGTGACTTTCCTACGTGGAAGCTGCATGTCGTATCTATCGTAATGATCGAGGGCATCGAGACTGTCGAGATGACCGTCTTAAAAGATGACACAAGTGTAAAGTAAGATGTACAGTTGCAGAAAAAGGGACATCGTTATGTGTTAAGAGACATCACGATTGGGATTGCATTAACAGTTGGTTATGGTTTATCGCTTATCTCGATGTAATTATCATCTCGATTAATCTTAATTCATCAAAGAGAGCAATACCTGCTTACAAGCTACTTGCAATCATTTCATCAATAGTGCGTAACACTATTGAAAAAATTTATTAAATATTAATACATATTTTTTTGAATATTACTAAGTGAACATTTACTTACAATAAATAAATTTTTACTTAATAAAGAATGGATAGTTTAATCAAATTAATGGTTTTAGTATCAAATAAATATTTACATTTAGTAAATATTTACTTTAGAACTATTCAAATAAATATTTATTAAAATTTAGTTTTTTTTTCAATGTATGAAATGTGGAAAAAAATCGCATACAAACTTTCGAGTTGCTCGAAGTTTTTTTCGTGGTTTTTGACCTTCAACTATACATATAATTATAAAAGTTATAAAACGTTATGTAACTAAGTTTTAAAACGTTAAAGTATAAAATCAACTTGCTCCTTATAACGACTGAATAGAATTTCAAAAATTTTTTACCTACAATTTAGAAAATTTCAGTACAGATTGTATAATTGTCTAAAATTTTTCACTTTGAATCTAAATGACTGTTGCTGTAGTCAAGAATTAATTAACGATCTTCTTGAGATCATACTTTGATCAATTTCGTTCGAAATCGTGCGTTTTTTATTTGTTTTTAATTCAATAAATATGTAAGATTATTAATTGCTGTTTTGCATTGCTTTTAATTCAGAGAGAAGTTCGAAAAATGTTGATCTCGATAGAGATTGCATAAACACGAGTTATCATGAAATAAAATTTCATCGTTTTATAGATGAAATCAAAGAAATATCTCGTGATTGCTTCGAAGATCTTATCTTAACTTGATAAAAGTAAAGCAACCTTTCGCTTCTTAACGATATTCAATTTTATCAGAATAAAGCACTTGAAATCTTACAATCATATTGTTGACATCATTTGCCTCATTTGTCATCACTGATTGATATTTTCAATCAGTGACTAGACTTTCTTTCAGCCCAACAGTTATTAATTCTGACATACGAATAAGTGTTGGGAAAAAATATAGAAACAATATTTTAGAGACTTGATTTCTGTAAATGGCAGATTTCCATTCTGTTCGTTGTGATTATTAATGTGAAAGTAAGCCGAGTAATTCGCGGTTGTACTTGAAACTAATTTCTCGTGAAGACGAAAGCGACCTGCTGTTATTACTTTTTCCTCGGATGCGAGATATTTATTTGGAGAGATCAAAATGGCTGAAGTACGAAAACCTAAAGCGCGCAGAAATGCAACCTCTACGCAAACGTCAATACGGTAAGAATTCTTCGAGTTAATGTAATCGGAGCCAGTAAATCTTGATAATAAAAATTAATGAATATTTTCACATTTATCTATTGATTCTTTGATTAAATTTCCTAAAATCTTCTCGAACGAAGAACCGTCACAAATTACACATATTGTAAATAAAAATATATCTAGAATATAATTTTTTTTCGATAACATTTTTTTAATTAAAAGGATTTCTAATGAGATTTTCGAATTTTTCCTCTAATGAGATATTTCTTTTTCCTCTAATCATTTAACTTTCTCATTATTGTCTCAATCTCTTCTTTCATTTTTTTACTTTTTCCTCACAATTTTGCTTCTAGCAGAAATAACGTATAAAATGAAGCATAACAAAATTTATTTATTTCATACATACTTGAGAGGAAGTGGAATGGAACACGAGGAAGTTAGTTATAATTACTTCAGAGAATAAACAGTACTGTGAAAGCTTCCGGCAAAATAGCAGAATAAAAAATTGGAATGTCGGGAATATTCCGACAGAAATCTAAAACTAAAAAATGTATTCAGGAAAATATGAGTTTATAGGCATATCTGATGCCTTCGAGGATTTCCGAATAAATTACATTGGAATGACAATAGATAAGTTTGTTTTAAGTTAGTGCGTGTTTTGTAGCCTTCATTTCAAACCTCTCATAATAATAATAATCAACGAATAGTGGCGGTTTTAAAATAACGTTCAAAACAAATAGAGCGTGCCAGTTGCCAGTCATCGCATACTGTTTATTCAGTAACATTTTCGCTTAAAAAATTCTGTAGAGTGCAACATAACGTTCAGTACTATTGTTATACAAAGACAAAATTCTTATAAAAAGCGTTTTAATAGAAAAGCGAATCGGAAAACTAATGAAAACTAGATGTGAAATAAAGAATTTACGATATTGAAATTTAAAATAAAATAATATATATAATACATTTTTTTTTAATTATAAAATGTAAAAGATATTTTATAAAACATATTTTTATAAAATAAAAAATATATGTAATAAATACATAAATTTCAATCTATACATATACTAACAAATAAAAATTTTTTTGTTTAGTTAGAACGTTAGAACTTTTCATATCGTAATAGGAAAATTTTTAATTAATATTAATGCAGTGATATTGACATATATATTTTACCTATGATTTGGATATAGCTCGCTCCATTATTTTGCTTTTCATTTTCATACATTTTTAGACTTGCTCTATCGAGTAGCAACGCCTGTATTTTCATTATCTTTATCTCTGTATTATTTATTCCCATGCTCGAGATTTAATAACATTAAGAATGTTTGGCTATATTAATGTGTGTGTTGTGGATGCCTTCCATTAATTAGTAATATAAGTATCGTTCTATCTTCTCGTTCTATCTCGTTATTGGAATGCAAAGAAAGTTAACGATATTTGTGTCGATTTATACATTACTATAAAGGCATTTAATTAATATCATCTCACATAGCATAGCGCAGCATCTGCGAAACAAATTCAAAAAGCACTTATGCAAGTGACGTAATATTACTTGTTTATTAAATTTTCAAATGAGTAAATACTACAAAAAACGATTTTACATAAAAATCAAGACAATAAAAAAATTAAACAACTTTTAAACCAATAAAAATGGTGCCCAAATTTTACGTAAAAATAAAGCAATTCATGGGAACTTTTCAGCGGAAGCACAAATTAACACAAAAGTCATTTTGTTTTTGTTTCTTACTGATTATTGAACATTAGGATTGAAGAACAGGATATGACTCTTGTGTCAATTTGTGTCTCTTGCTAGAAAGCTCCTTATGTCACTTTTATTTTTTTGGTAATTGAGTATGTTGTATGTTTTGAAATGTGACACATAAATCCTTAAAACAAATAATTTTGCTATGCAATGAGGTAACTGTCTCAATTACTGTGCCTGTCCCTATTAGTGTGCTTTTGTATTTCGATAAGTTATAAAGAAAACTAGCACAAATAAATAAGAAAAAGTATTTTTTTTTGTTAAGTTAAATTATTAAGTTAAATATTTGTAATTATTAGTTAAATATATTTGTTAAATTATTAATGCATACACGAAGATAATATTTTAATTTTTGAGTATTAAAATATTTTAAATATTTTTTAAAAGATATGAGGAATTTGTGTGAATCCAGTAATACGTAAGACAAGATTTTAACCTTGTCCCTATTAATGTGCCCTGTATTAGAGCTGAGAACGTTGTGTTATGTGAGTGTACTTTGAAATAAGTTGAAATAAAGATTTATGTAATATTAACATAAACAATTAGCTTAAATTTATTACCTGTTTTATATATGTTAAAATGAGTCAAATGTGAATAGGCACACAAATTGGAGGCACATTAATAGGGCCGCTTAGAGGACTTACTAATAGGAACAAAAACATGTTTTTTATTTTTGTCAAAAGCATTATAAAGTATTAATATTTTTTAGATTAAAGAAATATTGTAAGAAAAAGAAATAGTTGAAACTCCGATATTGATAGCAAGCAGATAAAGTTAAAGCTACAATATTTAATAATTAATTCGATAATAAGCAAATTGGCTAAAAGGCACATTAATAGGGACAGTTACCCTATAGATATATACTGCAATGCTGCTTTTTATACACAGACTAGAGTATCGACTGTATCGAGTGTAAAAAGTGTATCGTACCCTGTACTATGGTGTACTACGTGTAGTAAGGAAAAAAGAAAGCATAGAGAGACCCGCGTACGTCTTCCGATGATATATTATGAAATTTTCGTGCGAGACTGTGAAAAAATTGCGATCTTCCGTGATCGAGGTGCGCCGCTGCAGGCCCTTTAACGTGAGACAATTCGCCCTTTTGTCTCTTGTCCGTTCTCGATTCTTACCTAGATAAATAACGGTAAGATAGGTTAATCTATGCCAGATACATATATCAGATGAGACGTAATGTTGTAGCTTAATTTTGTCGCAAATGCTGTTTTTATAGAAACAAATAGATGTCGATAAAATCGTTGAAATCGCTTGTTTACGTTCTTTTGACATTCCGACTGATGTAACATATACACTGTGTTCACGAAGTCTCGCAGAGATCTTTTAACCGGTTCTTACGCGAGCTGGGCTGACGTGAGAACTATGCGTTTTCAGAAAGGGTCGTCTGATTTTAATTAAAACGTAATGAATAGAGCGTTGATTTTCACCAGTTTATAATTTTTGTTACTGCTACGTGCAACCGTTTAACTATCAGAGACTATTATGTATGACCACTTGGTACACTGCAATGTGTACGCCTACCAATATCTACTATCATACACAACATATGCGTTGTTCCGTGAATAACGTAACCAATAATTACACTGCTTATTTCGGTTGTGTAACAACGTCCATTTTATTGTTTGTAAGAATTTTTTAATGTAAGTTTTTTTTTATGTTTCTAATTAATTAAAATAAAATCTATAATATTTCTAATATATCGTAATCTGTGTTCATATTTCAAATATGTGTCATAATTCCAATTCTAATTTAAATAATTTTGTAGCAAAACTCTTGCCTGGTTTCCTGTAGATTTCTTATAGTCGAAACTGAGTTTTCCAACATAAAATTCTCTTTTTTTCTTACTCTCTAAAACTTTTGGAGTGAATCTCGTTCTTAAAGATTAAAAATTGAGCCACTCTTGTCCAAGATGTTCAATTTTCACTCTTTAGAGTGAAATTCTACTCCAAAGAATTCAGAAAGAAGGTTCATGACATTTTTGAAGTAACTGATTGTAATTTAAGTATATTATTCTAAAGTTCTGAAATTTATCTATTTTGCATTGTTTAACATCATTTTGTGATGCTAAATAGAATTTCTGCACATTCCAAACGACTTTGATTTTCTAATTATATAATTAAGAAATGCCATAATAATTGATTCAAATATGGCGAATGAAAATTCTCATATCATAGTAAAAGTTAAAAGAGAAATGATGATTAACGATTGTTTATTGCTTTCAGACCTATAGTTCCCGTAAAAATGGCGCGATCCTATAAAAAAGTTATAATCATCTCAATCGTCGGTTTAATAATCATGGTTCTTGGCATCATCACGGGATCACTTTGGATCACTGTGCTGTACGAATTGCTATTTACAAAGGTATATTCAAGAAGTAGAAAAATTTTACATCAATATATTTATGTTAAAAAGATTATATGTAATATATATGCATTTCTGTGCAGCTAATGACGTTAACGCAAACATCTTTCAATTTCAATATGTGGGTGGAAACTCCTGTTCCAATGTACTTGAAATTCTACATGTTCAATTGGACTAATCCACATGAGTTTTCGTCAGGTGTAAAACCACATTTTCAGGAAATGGGGCCTTACGTTTTTCGGTAACATTATTTTCATAAAAGTTCTATTACTCTAATGTCCGTTTCCATCAATGTAGATTAACTTTAATCTCGGTTCAACTTACTTTTCGTTTTTTTCTAATTCTAAAGATTAGAAATTGGTGGAAATGGGCATAAAAATCATGATGTTATATCAGATTTGTACGTGTCTCTTTTGCAGAGAGATCGATTACAAAGTGAATCGAGTATGGAATGAAAATGGAACCGTCACGTTTCAAAGGAAGAAAGTTTGGTTCTTTGAGCAATCTATGTCGAATGGAAATCTAACTGACCAAGTTACAAACATAAATCCGATAGTTGCGGTAAGGCAGAATTATTTGACGATCAATTGCACACTTTTTTGTATATTCAGTTGTTATATTAATTATTATATTGTGTATCCAATTCTAGACGGTTGCAACTGCGGTGAAAGATAAGTCTATGCTTATACGCAAGATAGTCAATGGAGTTATGGTGCGTTTAGGAGAGAAGCTAATATTAACTAAAAGCGTGAAGACGTTGATATTTGAAGGATTCAACGACTCGGTTTTGGAACTTGCGCGAAAGATGAATGTGACCGATTTACCTTATTCTAAATTTGCATGGTTCTACATGGTGAGTAGAACGAATCAAACGTGCATCAAGCAATGTGATCTCAAACGTAAAAATCATTTCTTTTTTTCTCACAGAGAAACGGCTCGGATACTTACGACGGCGTATTCAATATGTTAACTGGAGCAAATAATTTGTACGATATGGGAATGATAAAAGAATGGAATTACAGTAACCGGACAAATGATTATACGGGTTCTTGTAATATGATACATGGAACGTTGGGAGATTTTTGGCCACCTTTAGCGAACAATGACACGATACCTGTATTTGTTCCTGATATTTGCACGTAAGTGGTTATAAAAACATTATCATTTAAGTTAATATGAAAATTTACACTTAATTATATTACAATAAATGAAGCTTCAATTTAAATATTAATCCATTCATTTGCTGTTAACTCCCACTATTAGTTTTTATACAGAGAATATATCTTCGGCTTGTTTTTTTTAAGACGTAGCATTAAATCATAGACAAATTGGAGCACATGTATTCTTATTTTTTTCTATATAGATTACTCATATAAATATATAAACCTAAATGACACAAAGTTGATTTTAATTCTTTCAAAATCAAACTTGAATGGGAAGATAATGCATTAAAATTTACTTATTATTTAGATATGTGGATTTGCAATTCGTAGAAATAATAAAACTTGAAGGTATAACAGGACATAAGTATATTGGAACGAAAGATATGCTTGATAATGGTGAATCTGTACCTTCAAGACGATGTTTTTGTCCCAATGGAAATTGTGGACCCAGCGGAACATTAAATATTTCATCTTGCAAATTTGGAGCACCGGCTTTTGTTAGCATGCCACACTTTTATCTAGCCGATCCAAGTTATACAGAGAATATAACAGGAATGTCACCAAATAAACAAAAACACGAATTGGTGATTGTTTTGGAACCAGTAAGTACTTTTCATAAATTACAAATGCTATAAACAGAAAATATGCACCAAATATTATACGAAAGAAATTTTAAAGACTTCAGGTGTCCCACTTATGGTTAAGGCGCAACTGCAGTTAAACTTATTGCTGGAACCAGTGGCTGGTATGAGGTAAGTAGCAGACGAGCACAACACAAATAAATCATTAACAAAATAAAAACTTCATAAGGAGAAAAGAGAAATTGTTTAGAAGATCATGAAAATAAAAAAAAAGGAAATTCTTGGATTAACAAAATAATTTTATTTAATAGAATATGCAAAGCGTCGAAGTATCTATTTAAAATATCTTTCCATTAATACTTCACGTAGAAACTGAACTGAGTAAAAAAGTTTAAACTTTTAGAAAAGATGTTGTAATATATAAATATGTTAAGCTATTTCAATGCGCTATAATCTTTTTAATTTGATAACAGACAAGAAAATGTTTTGTTCAATTAATTTTCGATATTTCAGCATGTTTGAGAATATACAGAAGACTTACATTCCAATGCTGTGGTTTACTCAAGAAGCTAATCTAACTGCCGAATACTCAGGCAACGTTGAGTTACTTTTAATTCTTCCATCATTAGGTTCTGTAACCTTTTTTGGAATCGCGGGAATCGGAGTTCTAATATTCTTCATCGGAATCTTCATTTATATAAGACAGAGATGGCGAGGAGAGGAAGGTCAAGTATTGATATCTAAATACGATGGCGATGTTAGAACACGAGACGAAATGTAGTAATTATTTCCTTTTGTGAGCATGATTGTTACAAGTCGGACGCCGAGATTTAAATTTATTATGCGTTCGCATTACTTCTTGTATATGTTATAATTAAAACGTTAGAGGTTCTGTTTATGCTTTTCATCACTAATTTG